>NC_066526.1:18464641-18574641 GCF_024679095.1 Eriocheir sinensis | reverse complement strand
GATCAGGAATGACAGTGTGAGAAATCAGTTTCGTGTTACTGAAAATATTAAGAATGGGAAACGAAAAGAATACAAATAAAAAAAAAAGACGCGGGTAGAAGCAGAATTGAATTAAAGATATTTTTTTAATAAGTATCGGAAAATCACAGTGCAAATAATCCGCTCTTAAATTCATGTCAAAATTCACTGATAAAATAATTACTTTGAATGAAAAATAGTGCGTAATAAAAGGTTAAAGAGAAAGAAAATATTCGTCCAGACATAAAATAGAGTGATAGAAGAGATGTTTGAATAAGTATTAGATATTATAATGTGAGAAATAAGCGGAGAATCGATGTGGAAAGTTACCAAAAAAAAAAAAATACGAAGGAAAAGTGAGAAGCAAAAGCAGGAGGAGGAGGAGGAGAAGCAAGAGTAGGAAGAGGAGGAGGAGGAAGGAGGTAAGGAGGATGCAGAGTATGCTGAGTAACGCCTAGAATATGCCGAGTGAGGGCAGAGACTCGTGAAGTGGGTGTGAAGAAAAATAGAAGAGAGATAAAAGCGACTAATCATAATCTGCGTATTCCCAGCACCTCCACCGCCGCCGCCCGCGTGGATAGAAGGCAAAGAAAAAGGAAAGAGAGAAAGGATGTTGACACTGGTAAAAATATGTCCATGAATAATCAATTAGGGTATGCTAATGAGAGATTGGCAGGTTGGAAATTTAATGAGGCTGTTCGTGCAGTGCCGGGTGCAAAATATAATATGTGATGAACAAAATAATGGCGCGAACGTGGAAAGAAACTTGTGCAACCAAAACAATATTCAACACTGGGGGGAAAAACACAACGCCATAGATCATTACTCATTAATTAACCAGAGTGATGGAGAAAATAATGACCCAGACGTGGCAATAAACATAAATAGAGCGTGAAAAAATGTTAGCAAATAAAGGTGCCAATATCATCAAGCTGAGAAAAACACAATCAACGAAGAGTGAAAGAGAAAATTACACACTAAAAAAGAAAGACACAACCAAAACAGCAAAAAAAAAACGAAAAAAAAAAAAACATCACCAAACAACATCACCAAGAATAGGAGATTAGAACAAACAATAACAAAAATATAGAGAAAAGAAATTGAAAGAAAAAAAAAGAAAACGAAAAACAACACAAGTAACCAAAACATCAAAACAAAAAATAAAATAAACACACACACACACACACACACACACACACACACACACACACACACACACACACACACACACCATATAACATCAACCATAACAAAACACTACACCAAGCAACACTATAACATCATAGGGATCATACCTAACCACACACACACACACACACACACACACACACACACACACACACACACACACACAGCCCCCCCCCCTTCACCCCCCCTCCTAACCCCTTTCCCAAATCGGTTCGTTAGGGAAGCCAGCGGCCCCGTGTTCATGTTACCTGGAAATGCACTTATGGAGACTAGCCCAGGTGAGTCCCTTTTATACCGGGGACAGGTAGCGCGTACGTGCCCGGCGCTCCGTTCATCAGCACGTTATTGCCGACGCCGGAGCTGCATGCGAAAAAGGCGCCGCGTCTCTCTTCATTAATGGAATTTTCAGCAAAGACAAATGGCTGCGTGGAGACCTGAGGATGGGCCGCTTTTGTTACTGTCGTTGTTGTTGCCGGCGTTTTTATGGTTCGTTTTTATCATTATTATTGTTGCTGTGTTTGTAGTTGTTGTTGTTGTTATTATAGAGTTAACAGTAGTAGTTGTAGTAGTTGTAGTAGTAGTGGTAGTAGAGGTAGTAGTAGTGGTGGTGGTAGTAGTAGTAGTAGTAGTTGATATTAGAATGGGAAACAATCGCTATTATTATCTGTTATTATTATTATTATTATTATTATTATTATTATTATTATTATTATTATTATTATTATTATTATTATTATTATTATTATCACTATTTGCGACATTAAAGAGAGAGAGAGACACCCGAGCAAAGTTATATATCGTACGACGAAACTCAACAGTCGGAGGTCTTCACAAACTTCCATCATTACCTGAATTCATGATCACCTGCGTGCGTGTGCGTGTGTGTGTGTGTGTGTGTGTGTGTGTGTGTGTGTGTGTGTGTGTGTGTGTGTGTGTGTGTGTGTTTGTCCGTCCCTGCGTTCGGCCCCCCTCGCCCACCCTATATTATTTGACTTATTTGTATGCGTCCGCGAGCCTTCGAATTATATATGTGTATCGGTATATTTGCTCTCCCTCACCCCCCCTCGTGTGTGTGTGTGTGTGTGTGTGTGTGTGTGTGTGTGTGTGTGTGTGTGTGTGTGCTTTAATTCCATGTACGTAGGCGGAGGAGTGAGTGGGCGAACACCATCACAATATTCTATACACGATCCCACAATGAGGTAAAAAAAATCTTTAAATGTCATCCCGGATTAATTAGAAGCAATGTAGAGGCGTGACGTCACCTTGCCGGGGCTTGATGGCGGCCCTTGTGGTGCGGATGTCAAGCTATGTCAACTCGATTTTATATTTTCCACGCACTGAAAAAAAAAATGTTAATGCGATTCAGAATTTCCACACAAAGCCATTTACAGACAGACAGACGCACAGACGGACGGACAAACAGACAACTAGACCGACAGATTGGTATTATTATTATTATTTGTGGTGATGAATTTCTCCATGTTGTTGATGTAGTATGTTTTGTATTTCGTATTTGGAATGTGTTTTCTTTATCTTTTGTTGTTGTTTTGCTTGTGTGTGTGTGTGCGTGCGTTCGTGTGTGTTGAAGGATCTGGCAACACTACTTTTATTTGTGTTGATGTATTTCGTGATCCTGTTGGTGTAAAGTAGTTTGTATTTCGTATATTGGTGTTTGTGTTTATCTTTTTTGTTTGTTTGTTTGTTTGTTTTTGTTTTGCGTGCGTGTGTGTCGTGTGTGTGTTGAGGGATCTGGCAACACTACTAAATGTGGTTACCTGCTGATGATGTGTGTTTAACGTGTTGCAAAGGGAGGCCGTGCTGTCAAGGTGTTGCGAGTAATGATTGATTTTGAGAGAGAGAGAGAGAGAGAGAGAGAGTGGAGTGGAGTGGAGTATGCGTGTGTATGTGGCGGGAAAAAGACCACCGTCACCTCACCTCCACCACCACTACCACCACCACCAGCAGCCTCCCCCTCACCGCCAATCAATACCTGCATGTCTTTACTAATTACACCTGCCCGTCATAAAGGTCGTGTCAATATTTGCCATTAATTACCCCCAGGCCGGCGCGAGGACGTGTCGCCTCGTTATTAATTAGGGTTCATCACGGCGATCCAGGGCGGCCGCCGTGTGTGAATTAGAGGAAATGAGGCGAGGAACTTGGTATTATTGTGAGAGTGAATCAATGAGAGAGGAGCAGGAGGAGGAGGAGGAGAAATGATCGAAAAGGGTTCTTGATGAAAGCTAGGCCAAGGTTCTCATGGGTGGATTAATGACTAGGAATGAAAGATGAAAACAAGAATGCGGACCTGGAGGAAGAAGAGGAGGATGAGGGTGATATGAGGCCGAAAAGGGGTCATTAGGAAAGCTAGGTCAAGGTTCTCGTGGATGGATTAGAGAGGAGAACAAGGAGGAAAAACAAGGAGAAGGAGGAAGGGAAGGGTGTGATTCTAAAAGGGGTAATGAGAGAGAGAGAGAGAGGAAAAGCGAGTCACATAGATTGATTAAATAGAAGGAACAAAGGGAAAAAGCAAGAGGTGTGGGCTTGAAAGAGGAGGAGGAGGAGGTGGAAGAGGAAAGGTAGAACAAATGTCACAAGAATAAACTGAAAAAAGAAAGAAAGGAGGAAAAACAAGGAATCTGGACCAAGAGGAGGAGAAGAAAGAAGTTGAAGAGTAGAAAGAAAGTAAAGGCCAGAGGGAGGAGGAGGAGGGCAGGAGTGTCAGGAAGAGCAAATGTCACAAGAATAGACTGAAAAAAACAGAAAAGAGGAAAGGCAAGGAATCTATACCAAGAGGAGTAGAAGAAAGTAAAGGCCAGAAGGACAGAAGGAGGAGGAGGAAGAAGAGGACGAGAATACTTACGTGGACTGATTGAAGAGTTACAAGGAGGAGAGGCAGGAAATGAACGGTGAATGGAGACGTTCTCGTGTGTTTGCCTTCCAATCTCTTCCTTCAGGTGATCTCAGAGTTGTCATCTTTGCTGCAGGAGTGAAGAGAAGAAAAAGATGAACTGTTGACTCGAACGATACGAAGATAATGGGATGAATTGAGATCTCACTTTTTGTTTAACCTTTAATTTCTTTCTTACGTGGACCCAGAGATGTCACCGTTGCTGTGGGAGTGTAGAGAAAGGAAAATGATTGACTGCTGGTTTGAAATGTAGGAAGAAAATGGGATGAATTGAGATGTTCTCTTGTGCTCGCCTTCCAATCTTTTCCTCTGTGTTGTCTTAGAATTGTCCTCGTTGCCGTGAGAAAGTTTGGCATGGTGTAATAATAATAATAATAATAATGATAATGATAGTAAAAGCAGCAAATTCTTTCACCTAAATTCAGAACACAAAACCAATCCCTGCATCAAAAAAGCCACATACATCCTAGAAAATATTCATAGCTTAAGATAATCTAAGAAAATAAAGATAAACAAAACCCACACCCATTGCAACAAACCCTGACCACTGAACATTAAAACCGATCCTTACACTAAAAAAAAGTATCAATAAAACAGAAATGCCTCCTTTAGAACACAGAAAAAAAACTAAAGAAAACACAAGAACACGCTAACAAAAAAGGCACTCCCGTATATCACAAAAAAAAAAACAAAGAAAACGTCAAAAAAAGCAACGTAACTCCTTTAGAACACACTAAAAACAAGAGGACACTGCTTTAGAACACACACAAAAAGTGCATTCCTTCCTTCAGAACACAGACCAAAAAAAGCCAAATAAAACTCCGAGCCATCGCATCGAGCCAGGCCTTGCCCACTCCGTTGATGTCCCTGCAGGCGGCCCTTGAGCGGCGCGGGGCAGGTAAGGGTATCGCATCCGGGGCTCGTGGGCGGCGGGGCGACAGCGAGAGCGACCCGAACCCAAAACTGGCGGGCGTGTGGGCGTGGCGTGTTGGCGCGGCTGAGTGGGGCGGCGCGGCACGAACAGGACATGGGCGCGGCAGGGAAAGGCGGAAAGGGGCGGATGGGCCAGGGGAAAGCGGTAAGGGGCGGCATGGGGTTCAGTGCAGAGGGGAGGGAGAGAAGGGGAAGATAGTGCGGGCGTGGCAGGGGAAAGCAGGAAAGGGACGTTAGGAGACTGATGTGAAGGGGAGGGAGGAGAGGATAGCAAGGGGTAGAGAGACAGGGAAGGAAATGGCAGAAAGGGGCGGCAGGGGCTGGGTGTGGACGGCAGAGAGGAGAGGACAAAATTGTGTTGGCATAGCAAGGAATGGAAGAAAGAGGTCATAGGAGGGTTAAGTGGGGAGAAAAGGGGGAGGGTAGAGATGGAAAGTGTCCTACGTGGGTAAGTAAGGAAGGGGAAAAATGGTGATGAACTGAAAGAAATGGGGAAATGGAGAGACCTTAGGGAGGGAGGAGGGGAGAGTAAATGTTAAGTGGGAGGGGAAGTATAATGCAAAGATGGGAGAGTCGGGTGAGGCAGGCATGGTAACAAGGAAGGGCAGGGAAGGGAAAGATGGAAGGGGAGAGACTGCGTTTAGTGGGGTGGGGAGACAGCTATAGGTAAGGTGGGAGAGGTGGACAGGTGGGGAAGGTATAGGTAAGCCACGGTGGAACAGGTGAGGCCAAGAGTAGGGTACAGGGGGGGTTGGGGGGTAGAAGGAGGAGGAAGAGGGAAGAGGAGGGATGAGTTAAATGCCTTTCCACCTGTTTTCTCTCTCTTTTTCTCCCTCTTTCTCTCTCACTCCTGCCACAAATCAAAGTCATTTGTTGGGAAAGACTTCGAGTAAATCCTCCTTTATTCTCCTTCCTTTTTATCATTATTTTCTTATCCTCCTCCTCGCTGCCTCGTAACAAGAATGGCATGTAAGTGACCTTGATTTAGGATGCATTAACTCACCCGCGCGACAACACCTTCGAAGTAAGTGGACAAAATTCCCTTTCCTGAGCGTCCCTAAAGGAGACAGACTGGCCTCGAGGGGGAATGAAGGGCCCGATGATTTGCCCGACGGGTGACGCCTGACGGAGGTTCTGATTGGGGCTGAGGAAAGGCGGAGGGCTGAGACAAACTGACATTGGGATGGAAAAGAAGTGCTGGAGGAGTTACTTGAAGGTCTGACGGAGACTCTGAAGGGGCTTAAGAAGAATAAAGTGGCTTAAAGTTGATACTGTAAATGCATTTGAGTAATTCAGGCAGGTAAAAATAACTAAACAGGTATGATTAATGAGTTGAACATGGTTGAAAGTAGAAATAGAGGGCTGGAGTACATATGCAAGGGGCTGACGGAGACGTTGAAGGACCTGAGGAAAAGGGACTAAAAGGTGATAGATGCATAGAGTTGTTAGACAGGTAAAAAGGATTAAGCAGGTATGATTAATACTAGAGTTGAACATGGTTAAAAGTAGATAATTATAGAGGGCTGGAAGTCTTATATAAGGGACTGACGGAGACACTGAAGGGACTAAGGAAGAAAAAATAAAGAGGACTGAGAGAAGACATCAATTGGAGTAAAGACAGGCAAAAAGAATTAGAAAGATATGATGAATGAGCTGAACAGGATGGAGAGTAAATGTGAAAAAGGATTGAAAGAGCTAACTAAGAGAATCTATGAAATGTGAAGGTGGAAAATAGAGCGGAAAGGTGATGACTAATGTATTTTTAAAGGGTGGAAAAAAGGGCACTTAAAAGGGTACTTAAGAGAGTGATTTAATAGCTGTAGGTTCTCGGATGAAGTGCAAAGGTGTACCCCCTCGACCCTCACCTCGTTTTCTTCGCCTGGTTTAATGGCTGTCGCTGTTTTATTGGTTTTCTTGCTCCGTTTTATGACTCCTTATGGACCGGTTTAATGGGTTATGGGTTCGTTTTTTCCTCTTTTTTTTTTTTCTCGTCTTCATCATTCTCTCCTTTTTCTCCCTATTTTCTTTGTCTTAAGGATTAGGTCTTGTCATTACCGTTTTTCTTCTTCTTTTTCTTCATCTTTTTTGTCTTCTCCTTTTCTTCTTTTTCATCTTTGTCTTCTTTTGTCTTCTTTTACTACTTCTGTTTCGTCTTCTTCTTCTGCGTCTTCTTTTTCTTCGTCCTCTTTTTTGTATTATTATTATTATTATTATCATTTTTGTTTTTATTATTATCGGTGCGGTCTTAAGCCATTTATAGGGTGATTAACTCAAGGTTCGCTCGTGCCAAGAGTTATTACGTTTTAAATTTTGCTGTTTAATGGCCGCGAAACACCTTTGTAATTTCCACCTGTAATTTAGCGTGATTATATTTGAATTTCTCCTTTCCTCCCTCTCTCTCCCTTCTTCCCTTCCTTCTTCTGTCCTTTTCATCCCTCCCTGCCTTCGTCCCCTCACTCCTAATCTCCCTATCTCTTTCCATTTCCCTTGTTTTCCCCCTCCCTTCCTTCATCCCCTCACTCCGTCCCTCCCTCTATCTCTCCCTCCCTCCCTCCCTCATCTCATTCCTTTCCTCCCAAACACACATGCATTCGTCTCTCCTCTCCTTTCACTTCATCTTTTCCTCCTTCCTCCCTCCATTCCTCATCTTCTCCCTTCACTTTCTGCTTGCTCTCCTCTCCCCCTCACCCCCCTGTACCAACACACACACACACACACACACACACACACACACACACACACACACACACACACACACACACACACACGTCTTTCGGAGGAGTATATTTTCTCGCCCCAGTCAAGCGCATCCATTCCGACATTTAATTTCTTTTCCACACTCGACATTTAAAATATTTCCCGGGCGGCATTTTAAACATTTCCTCGTGGGAATCGCGGCATGTGTTAAAATATCAGAGCGCTCCCTTATCCCAATATCTTCGGCGGACTAATTTTGTGACGGTGTTTTGTTTTCTTTCTTTCTTTTCACACACACACACACACACACACATACACACACACGCACACACGGGTTGTTTTTCCTCCTCCTCTCCGTCTCTTCTGTTTCAATTTTCTTTTTTTTTTCTTTTGTTTCATGTTCCCATTCCTCTTTTTTTTTTTTTGGTTTTCATCCTTTCAAAAATTCAGATTTTTTTTTTTTTCTCTCTCTCTCTCTCCGTCTTATTTTTCTTCCACTGTTTCAATTTTCTCTTTTTCTCTTTGTTTCTTTTCTTCTTCATTTCTCGTTTTCATTATTTTTCGTTCCTTTTGATTGTTTTTCTTTTTCTCTTACGTCTTTTCCCTTTCACTGTTTCAATTTTCTTTCTTCTCTGTGTTTCTTCTCTCCTTCATTCCTCTTTTTTTCATTTGTCTTCTTCCTTTCGTTTTATTTTATCCTTCTCATTCTCGTATTTTCTCTTCCACTGTTTCAGTTTTCTTTTTCTTTATTTTCTTCTCTTCTTTAATCCTCCTTTCCATTAGTCTTCGTCCTTTCGTATTGTTTTTTTCTCCTTTTCTTCTTTAATCCTCCTTTTCATTAGTCTTCGTCCTTTCGTATTGTTTTTTTTTCTTCACCATTTCTTCTCTTCACTGTTTCAATTTTCTTTTTCTTTATTTTCTTTTCTTCTTTAATCCTCCTTTTCATTAGTCTTCGTCCTTTCGTATTGTTTTTTTCTTCTCTATTTCTTCTCTTCACTGTTTCAATTTTCTTTTTCTTTATTTTCTTTTCTTTAATTCTCGTTTTCATTAGTCTTCGTCTTTTCGCATTGTTTTTTTTTTCTTCACCGTCTGTTCTCTTTCACTATCAAATTTCTTTTTACCTCTTTGTTGCGTCTCTCCTTCATGCGTCATTTACATCGTTTTATTTCAACTCACTTAACTCTCGATATTTTTATTTTTGGATCATACTTATCTTCTGCAATTCGAGAAACACTGATTCGCAAAAAAAAAAAAAAAAAACGATATTCTAGGAAACGTTTTTAGCATCCGTGATTGTAGTATTGGAATGTGTTTATGCCGTCTGTGTGTGTGTGTGTGTGTGTGTGTGTGTGTGTGTGTGTGTGTGTGTGTGTGTGTGTTTATCCTCCAGACACATCCAATATCACTTCGCCGTCAATACATTATGCAGGGAGAATATTTATATCCGTCTTACTTTTTATGCTGAAATTTATAAAGGAAACAAACAAGGCGGGCAGGAACGCCGCCTCCCCGCCCATATCATTAGTGTTGGGGGGGGGAGGGAGGGAGGGAGAGTAGGCGGGTGGGCGGGACCAAGAAACAGGGCGAATTAAGGGCGGGCGGGCCTGTGTGTGTCTGTGCGTGTGTGTGTGTGTGTGTGTGTGTGTGTGTGTGTGTGTGTGTGTGTGTGTGTGGGCTTGGTCTTGGCATGGTTGAGGGCTTTTTTTTAGGATTTAACCGCACATGTTCTCTCCTCCTCCTCCTCCTCCTCCTCCTCCTTCTCCTCCTCCTTTTCCTCTTGCTTTTCTTCATCATCGTCTTTTTCTTCTTCTTTTTCCTTCTTCTCTTTCCCACCCATCCTCTCTTTTGTCATACTGTCTTCCCCATTTCCATTCCTCCACTTTTTTATCTTTTTTTTTCAATCCACCTAGTTCTCATTTTCTCCTCAATCTCTACGTTTTCTCATCCACATTTCTCTTTTTAACCATTTCCTAGTCTACCCATCTCTCAAGGACCCCTATTTGTTTCTTCCCCTTCAATGTGTCGCCTTATTATTTTATACATTTTCATTCAGCAGTAAGTATTTTCATTATTGTTTGTTTGTTTGTTTTTTACGCCCTTGCACTGTCTTCTCTGCTGTAAAAAAATATATACATGTTTCCTTTTTCTTTCATCGCATCTTTTTATCTGAACTTTACCAGTTTGTCTTTATCTCCCTTCATCTCCGCTCATTTCACTGCAAATCACTCCTTACATTTCTGCTTTTATCTGGTATTTATCTTTCTGCTTCACTCTTTTTTTTTTCCTCTCTTATCTTTCCTGTGAGCTCCCAATCGTATCCTCCCAATGCCACTCTTTTGCCAACTCAATATCTCGTCTATTCCCTTCCTCCTTCATCCCGTTTCCTATCCTTTTCCCTCTTTCGTCATATCCTCATCTCCCCACACCTCTTCTGTTCCTCATTCCACCCCTTTCATAACCTCACTTCCTCCCTGGTTAATATTCTCCTTCACCTCCTTCCCATCATCTTCCCTTTCATCATCTCCCCACCCTTCTTCTTTTCCCCATTCCACCCCTTTCATAACCTCACTTCCTCCCCGGTTAATGTTCTCGTTAACCACCTTCTTACCATCTTCCCTTTCATCATCTCTCCATCTCCCAACCCTTTTACTTTCCCATTCCGCCCCGATCCTTGCTCTTGCTCCTCAATTTCCTATCTTCACCCTTTTCCGTCTCTCTCTCTTCCCCCAACCTCTTCTCCCCACCACCCACCCACCGACCCCCAGCCTTCCTCACATCATCTCTGCCTCGTGAGCGAAAATATCGAGTCACCGTGATTACACAGCGAGGGGCGTAGGTAAGAAACACACCTTAATTGAAATCCAGATGTTGACAGGAGAGCGAATTGAATCAGAGTCAATAACAGTTGATGACGGGATCCTGTTATTTCTCTCTCTCTCTCTCTCTCTCTCTCTCTCTCTCTCTCTCTCTCTCTCTCTCTCTCTCTCTCTCTCTCTCTCTCTCTCTCTCTCTCTCTCTCTCTCTCTCTCTCTCTCTCTCTCTCTCTCTCTCTCTCTCTCTCTCTCTCTCTCTCTCTCTCTCTCTCTCTCGCTTTCATTTCTTTACTTCGCCATTCATGACCCGTTTTGACCTTTTCTCTCTCTTTCTCTTACCTCCGTCCCATTTACTCTTTCATCTCCCTCTCCCTCTTACTCCCTTTCTCCTCCTTTTTTTTCACTATTTCCCCTTTGCTTTCTTTTCTCAACTTTTTTAGTCTCCCTCCTTCCCTTCCTTCCTCACCCTACCAATCTCCATTTTTCTTCTCTTCCTTCCTCCCTCTTCCCTCCTTCCCTTCCTCCTCCCCTCCCTCCTTTCCTCCCTCTCCTCCAGCGCACAAACAAGAGTAATGGGAAACTAGCCAATATTTTTTTTTCCCTCGTACGCAACTTTAGGAAGGGAAAAAAAATAAGGATGAAAAATGGTTCTTACCTTTAGAAGCAAACAGGGAATTAGGAGGAAAAAGAGAGAAAAAGGAAGAGAGGAAAAAGTCAAAGAGTTATGTTGTATGATTTGTACCGTGTTTTTTTTTTATTACTGTTATTATTTCATGTTTTTTTTTTCTTTTTTTTCGTTTGAAGTTTCCTCGCTTTGCTTCTCTTGACTGTATGGTTTTATGTTTTATTGTAATGGTTTTTTTTTTTTATTCCTCGCTTTTTTATTTTCGGTAGAATTAGAGAGAGAGAGAGACTGTGTGTGTGTGTGTGTGTGTGTGTGCTATCCTATACCAATCCATTATAAATTCTGGTGGAGGCAAACACACACACACACACACACACACACACACACACACACACACACACACAGTTCAGACTTTAGAGTTTATTGTTGAAACTGATATTTTTTTTTATATAATGGGAAAAGGTTAAGACTGCATCCTCCTCCTCCTCCTCCTCCTCCTCCTTGTCCTTTTCATCCGCCTTCTTCCCCTTTCCTTTCTCACACGAGCTGAAAATAGTGTTTGGTATTTCATATAGGTTGTCGGCGAGCGAGAGAAAGGAAGGAAGGAGAAAAATAATCCATGAGGGAATCGTGTGTGTGTGTGTGTGTGTGTGTGTGTGTGTGTGTGTGTGTGTGTGTGTGTGCGTGAAGAGAGAGAGAGAGAGAGAGAGAGAGAGAGAGAGAGAGAGAGAGAGAGAGAGAGAGAGAGAGAGAGAGAGATTACAAATGCGAAATTATGACAAAGAAACAATAGAACAGATGAAGAGAAGTTAATGAAGAAGGAAATAGAGAAGAAATACTTAAAAAAAAATGCAAGAAAATAAACAAACGAAGGAAAATGATAAAGAAATAAACCACAGAAAACCGAAGAAGGAAGGAAGGAAGACTGTGATAAATAACAGAGTGAAGAGGGAGAGGAGCAATGGAGGAAGTGTGAGAGAAGATGGAGAGGATATTGTCTTCCCCTCCTCGTCCTCCTCCTCCTCCTCCTCCTCTTTTTCTCATTCTTCCCTCTTTCATCCTCTTACCCTTCTTTCACCCTCTCGCTTTGAACCTCTTTCCTCCTCTTTTTTTTTATCCTTTCTGAGTGTCGTTCCTCTTCGCTTCCTCCAAGTTTCCTCTTTCTCGTCCTGGGTTTCCTCTTATTCAGTCTCTTGTCACTTCACTTATTGGCGTTCTTTGTTGGAATATAAGAAGCGTCCCCTTAAGTAATGGGATCCGTTCTTCCTGCATCATTTTCTGCTATATTTTTCCCTTCTGTTTTGTCCTCTCCTTTCCTTTCTTTTTTTCCTGTCATCCACAACTGATTCATACTTTTTTTTTACTTCATTCTTCCCTTCTGTTCAGCACTCTCTCCTTTCTTTTCTTTCATGTCTTTCTCCTTTCCTCTCATTTTTCCTGTCATCCACAACTGATTCATACTTTTTTTTGCTACTTTCTTCCCTTCTGTTTTTACACTCCTTCCTTTTCCTCCTTTCACGTCTTTTAAAACTGATTCATACCCATCTTTTCACCTTTTCCTTCATCTCCCGCTTTTGTTCCTCTCTTCCTTCATCTCATTCATCTATTCTTGCCTACTACAGTGTTTTCCTCTTTCATCCTTTGCTATTTTTTTCCCGTCCTCCTTCCTTCCCTCTTCCTCACTATACGTCCCCCTCCCCCTCTTCCTCCATCCATTTCCTTCATTTCCATCTATTACATTGTTTTCATCCCTCATCCGCTTATTACTTTACCCTTCTTTCCTTCCTTCCCTTTCCCTTCCTTTACCTTCCCATCCTTGTATCTTTCTAACAGTTCCACACTCCGTCATTTATCAGTCCATCTCTTCATCTATTTCCATTCCTCTATGCAGCAAATACGAGGGAAGGAACACCTAACGAAAACGAGGATAGTGTAAAATTTATTTCTAAACACTTAACCTCAAAATGCGAGAAAGAAGGAAAAAAGGAGAGAAGAAAAATTGAAAACCCGCCCCAGAAAAGTTCCTCACACGCACATGCAAGTCTTATCAGTCTCTCTTACTCGCTAAATACTTATTCTTGCGAGGGAAAACTTGACAGGTGCACAAATATTTCTCTCTTGGGTAATCTCGAGGCGGTGGTCGTGGCCTAATCTCTGAGCCGCCGCCCCCGCACCTGGAAAGCAGCGAGCGCCCAGCCACTGATAAAGGGCCCGCTCACCTGCCGCTCACCTGGCTGGCTGCGGCGATCTGTATCAGGTGGACGAGGAGGTCAGGGCAGGTGAGGGAGAGAGAGAGAGTGAGAGAAGATAAGAAAAGATGAAACAGACAGCCACAGACATACAAGCAGGGAAACAGACAGACAAAATGGTAGACAGTTTTAAATACCTATAAGTGATTTGAGTTCCATCCAGTTAATTAAAGGTATCGACGATTTTCTCTTCATGTACAATCAAGAACATGCAATTTAAAGGTTGACTTTGAACTTTTCCACAAATTATAACCTACTGAACCTTTAAAATACATGAGAAATACACAAAAATACGTCTGTTTGGGTATTCACAAGTTACAGACGCAATCATTAAGTGAGTTAGTAAGTAGAAACAACACCGAAACACACATATATCTACACCCCCTTACCCTCCTCCTCCTTCCCCCTCCCTCCCCTTCCTCACTGCCCCCCCAGCAAGGTGAGGCAAGGCGAAGCAGGGTGTGAGTAATGTGGTGCGAGCAGATGACTCGCTGATGGGTACAGGTGTGATGAGTTACCTGCCCTTTAATCACCTGGGGAGGAAAGTACGACGGGCCGGGCTGCTCGCGAGGAGGGTGAAGCGAGGGTGTATCCGACTGGCATCTGGGTGTGTCTTTAGCGAGGCGGGTGTAGCAGGTGGGATGAGAAAGGGGTGCGTGTGAGTGCTGTGGTGGTGGGTGGGTGTGGGTAGGATAAGGATGTGGGTGTGCGTGTCAAGGTGTGGGTGTAGAAAGTGAAGTTGATGGTGATAAATAGAAATATGGGCGGGGGGTTATAAGTGTTAAGATCCTGCGTAGTGAAAGTGTTGAAAATGAAAGGGAAGGTGTTTGAAGGTGTGCGTGTGGAGGAGAGAGTGAAAAAGATGCTAATGGAGGTATGGAAGAGACGGAGAGATGGAGAGAGAGATTATTCAGCGTGCGGAGAGGGAAAAATATGGATGAGAGGAGATGATAACAAGGAAGAAGGGGCGTAGAGGGAAAGGCCGTGACGTGAAGAAGACAGTGAAGAGGGGAAGAAGAGAGACGAAAGGAAGGTTTAAAAGAGGCAGTCGTTTGATAAAGATGAAAAATATGGACGAGAGGAGATGATAATAAGGAAGAAGGAACGAAGAGGGGAAGGCTGTGACGTTAAGGAGACAGTGAAGAGGGGAAGAAGAGAGAAGCGGAAGGAAGGTGGAGAGAAGGAAGTCGTTCGATAAAGATGCGGTAAAGTTGGAGAATAGAACAAACGGAAAAGCAAAAGGAAGAAGTAGAAGGAGGTGGTGGAGAGAGGAAAAAATCTATAAAAAAAAGTAGAAATCGAGAAGCTCAGAATTAGATAACTTGTACTTTTTTTTAATAACTCATCTAGGTATACTGTCTTTTATACGGGCAGTGATTAGCGGGCTTTTTTTTCTCTCATTTCTTTTTGCCTTTACCGTAAAATAAATGACAAACCCATTATTATTTTCTTTACAACACGATTAAAACACCATAAACAGTAAAAGAAGATTCCAGCGATACGTATTCTAAAAGCCCTTATATATTTTTTTTCCTTCCCGACTAATAAAAAAAAAAAAGCTAAAGGAAAAGAAAACGTAATTATAAAGAAGCCCTCACATTTTTTTCTCCCCGACTAATAAAAAGATATACCAAAAATAAAATATAAAAATAAATAATGAAGAGCATCCCATCGCGGCCGTAACAATAACTTCCAAAGCTCGCGATGCGCCGTGAAATACGCACCTGAATACCTGAGCGCGCCAGGTGTCTTAATTACTTATATATTTCACGTGTAGGAATGTGAGACGGACGCCGGAGGGGGTTTCCCAGGTGAAGGAATGGCACCTGAAGAGAAGGAAGGGAAGAGAGAGGTAGGAGGAGGAGGAGGAGGAGGGGATTGTAGGAGGAAAGGATGGGGAGGTATAGGAGGAAAGGGAGGTGTCTCTTAGCATAATATTCTCATAAAGCACGAACGCCTCACTTTCACTGGGGGGTCACGGGGTCAACGGAGGGCGAGGAGATGAGGGGAGAGATGGAGGGAAGGAGGGAGAGACTAAGAGGCGAGGGAAGGAGGTCAGGAAAGGTTAAGATAATGCCAACAATTTGTACACGTCTCCGTGATCTCGAGTTTTCTTATTTGCTGGGGAATTTCTTGACGTGTAAACATATGAAGACAAAGAACAACAACAACAACAACAATGATAAATGAGAATAGTAAGGTCACTAATAAACATGTATATGCGTACGAAGTTTAGCTTGACTGATTGATAGATTGATAGGTTGATAGATAGATAGATTGACAGAGAGAGAGAGAGAGAAAAAAGTAAGAAAAAAATTATAAAACAAGGAAAGAAAAGAAAATACAGAACAGGGAAAAGAGAATAATAAAGAAATGATAAGGAAAGGAAGGGAAATACGAAAAAGAGAGAGAGAGAGAGAGAGAGAGAGAGAGAGAGAGAGGCTAAGTGCTTCCAGGTGTAATCAGGTGAATGACTCTGTTTCCGCCAAGCGTCTGAGAGGAACCTTCAAACTTGGCCTCATAAAACTTTGCAGACAGAGGCTCGGGCCGGCCAACGAAGCGGCTTGGTCCCCTCTCCCCTCCCCTCCTTCTTCCCCTCCTTCATCCCCCTTCTTTCTCTCCTTCAATCCCTCCTCTCGTTCTTCCTCTTCCTTTCCCTTTTTTTCTCCTTTCGTCCTTCCCCTCGTGTTCCCTCTCCCCTTTTTCCTCCTCCTTCTCTTTTATCCTTACGCTCTCCTTTCCCCTCTTTTCTCCCTTCCCTCACTCCCTTTCTCTTCCCTCCAGTTTATTCCTCTCTTCCCTTCCCTCTCGTTTCCCCTCCTTTCTCACTCCCTGTCTTATATCCTCTCTATCTCTCCCCTCCCCTCTTGTTTCCCCTTCTTTCCCCCTCCTCTTCTTTCATCTCCTCTCCCTTCTTCTCTTCTCTCCCTTCCCTCACCCCCTTTCTTAGATCCCTTTCCTTCTCTTCCCTCCGGCTTATTCCCCTCTTCCCTCTCCTCTTGTTTCCCCTTCTCCTTTCTCTTACTTTTCCCTCCAACCGTCTCTTTCCTCCTCCCTCTCTCCTCCCTTACTCCCTCTCTGTATTCCCTCATCCAACTTTCCTCAGCAAGAGTTTTGACATATTTATTTGCATTGATTTTATATATTTTCTCTTGTTTTCATTCTTTGCGCTTCCATATTCAACAGTTTTATATTTATTCCTCCCCTTTGCTTTTCTTCACATCCTGCTTTCTCAGTTCTTTGTTTTCTCTCCACACTTCTATTTGCATTATCTCGATAGGTACGTCAATTAAGCTTTCCTCGGTTTAACTCTTCCATCTTCCCTTCTCCTTTACCTCTCCCTTCTTTATTTGCATCTCCTCCATATTTCCCTCTCTGTCTGGTCCCTTTCAATTATGTCCGATCGCTTTTCCATTCATGTAGTAACCGCTCCTTCCATCTTTCTCGTTCCCCTTTTTTATTCGGTTCCCTTTCGCTCGTATTCATCAGTGGTTCCTCCTCCTCCTCTCTCTCTCTCTCAGTCCCTTTTACGTTTTAGTTTCACCTCGCTGCTAATCCGCCCAGTCACCCGTCTCTCTTAACCTGAAAATGCAAGAGTAAATCGTTCTCTTCTCTTTTCTTTTGTTTATTCTATCTTCATCCTCTCAGATTTTACCTCGCTCCTTTCTCTTTCTCTTGACCCGTGTCTCTCCTTTTTTTGTTGTTGTTTCTCCCTCCCTTGCTCCTCCTCCTCCTTCTCTTCCTTCTCCCCTTGTCTTTCTCCCTCCGTCACCTCTCTCTTATCTCTTCTTCTGGTTCTCCTTTCTCCTCCTCCTCCTCCTCCTCCAGTCCCTTGCAAATCCTCTACTTTTACGGCAGTCTCCTCCTCCTGCTCCTTCCTCTCTCCTCTCTCTCTCTCTCCTCCTCCTCCTTCTCTTCCTTCTCCCCTTGTCTTTCTCCCTCCGTCACCTCTCTCTTATCTCTTCTTCTGGTTCTCCCTTCTCCTTGCACCTTCGACTTGCACGTTGGGCCAATCAATGGCAAATGAAATTTAACGTTGAGAAATGTAAAGTGTTGCACATCGGAAAAAATAACAATCACGTTCGGTACGTAATGAATGGCCAACAACTTTCTGCAGTAAGTAAAGAAAAGGATCTTGGAATCACTATATCAAGCGATTTAAAGCCCGGTCAGCATTGTTCAGAGGTAGTTAAAACTGCAAATAAATTGGTTGGCTTCATCGGACGAGTCTTTAATAATAAATCGGAAAAAGTATATAAATAAAAAATAATTCGTTGTTGATTCGACCGTCTAGAGTACTACAGTTTTGGTCTCACTACTAAATAAAAGACATCGAACAGTTTGAACGTGTTCAACGAAGAGTAACAAAGATGATTCCTAGGTTGAGAAATTTGTCATATGAACAAATTATTCAGCCTATCAAAACGAAGAATGCGAGGCGATCTAATAGAAGTGTTTAAAATGTTCAAAGGATTCAGTGATATTAATGCGGAAGATTACAATTGATCGATCAAATAGAACAAGAAGAAATCACAATTTGAAGATAAGTGGTAAAAGATTCTCATCGCACGAAGCTAAACACTTCTTCTTCAATCGAGTTGTTAATGTTTGGAACTCTCTACCTTGTGATGTCGTTGATAGTACAACAGTTACGGCCTTCAAGAATAGATTAGACAAGTGTTTTGAATCCAACCAGCAACTAAGATATTACTCATTGTCGTAATAACGTTAAGTTCTTTCGAATACTGGTGTCCTTGTCCGCTTTTATCGCCCGGTTAGTGGTAGCAGTAATGGTAGTTCTTTCCTCTTTCCTACATAAATTCCATGCAGTTTTTCCATGCTGCATGGTTCTTTTTCCTTTCCTGCCAGCTTTGGCTGGAGGGATGGGGGGGTGGGGAGGAGCCTTCGCCTTTGCTGTCCTTCATCTTCCACCTTTGATTAGATAGTTAGTGTAGCTTGTCACAAACAACCTCGTAAGGACCAGCAGGTCTGCTGTTGTTTGTTCTTCCTTTGTGTCCTTTGTGTTCCTCCTCCTCCTCCTCCTCCAGTCCCTTGCAAATCCTCTACTTTTACGGCAGTCTCCTCCTCCTGCTCTTTCTTCTCTCCTCTCTCTCTCTTTCTCTCACCCTTCCACTCTTTCTAACACCTGGCATGCCCCCTTTTACCTCCATACCTCTCCCTTCTTCCTTTCATCCATCTGTTTCTTCTTCTTTTTCCTTATCATTCCTTCCTTTCCTTCCTCCCTCCCTCGTTCCCTCCTTCCGTTAGTTATTGCAGCCTTACTTCGTCCTTTCCTCCTCCCTCTCCTTCTTCTCATCCCTTTCTATTTCTCCTCCTCCTTTTATTCTTCGTCTTCTTTCTCCTCCACTTTCTCTACCTTCTTCTCACCCTTGTCAACCTCCTCCTACCTACTCCTTCACCATTTCCCTCTGATTATCCTCTTCTTCCTCCTCCTCCTCCTCTTCCTCCTCCTCCTCGTCTTCCTCTGCATCAGCTTCTCAGTCATATACAGCACACAATACCTTCCTCCTCCTCCTTCCCTCCTTCCCTCCCTCCTTCCCTCCTCCTCTCCTCATGCCTCATCAGCTGCCTGGTATGACGTCACCTCTGATTGCTATTTATTCATTGGGTTTCATAATCTTGCAAGACACGACAGGCGTCTTCGGATTGGCTATGCATTTTGATGTGTTAGAATTAGCGGTGCCATCTCGGGATCAACCTGATGCGTGGGATGCTGGGATGGGGAGCCGGCCAGGTGTGTTCGTGTGTATGTGTGTGTGTGTGATGGTGTACCTTTCCTACCTGTGATTGTGTGTGGGTGTGGGGGGGGGGGCTGACAATATTTTTTTTCTTGGAATTGTATTATTTTTTTATTATTTAATGTATATTTTTTCATTGTTTGTATGTTGTTGTTTTTTTTTTTTTTTTTTTTTTTGTGTGTGTGTGGCGGATGGCTAAGAATTATAATGTCTTTGTGTTGTTGTTTTGTTTTGATGTGTTTGTTTGTTTGTTTCGTTGTTTGGTTGTGTTTTGTTTCTCCCTCTCTCTCATTATTTATCGTTTTTTACTTTCTCTTTATTGTTGCTGCGTTTGTTTATTTTCTCTCTCTCTCTCTCTCTCTCTCTCTCTCTCTCTCTCTCTCTCTCTCTCTCTCTCTCTCTCTCTCTCTCTCTCTCTCTCTCCCCCCCCCCCCCTTGTTCATTTCCCCTTCTCTCCCTCCGTCATTTTTTCTCATTTATATTTTTCCTTCTTTCTCTTTCCGTCTATGTTTATTTCATTATCCGCATGTTAGCTTATTATTCCTTTCCCTTCCTCCCTCCCTCGGCATTTTCCTCCCTTTCTCTTTTTTTATTTTGTTCTTTTTTTCCTTCTTCCTTCTTTAGTTATACACTCCCCCCTCCCCCCCAACCTTACCTCCTTCCTCCCTTCATTTCTCCCTCTCCTCCCTCCCTCCCTCCTTCCCTCTCGTTTCCTCCCCATTCGTACCTCATTCATTATTAAACTTGTAGGAGAATTAACCGGCTGGGAAAAGTACACACACACACACACACACACACACACACACACACACACTAGCTCACAACATTTTTCTCCCTCGCTATTAAATTCTGCGGCATTGCTTCTCCCTCCTCCTCCTCCTCCTCCTCCTCCTCTTCCTCCCTTACCACATCACTCTCCCTCCTTCCCATTACTTTCTCTCCTTTTTCCCATAAACTCCTCCAAAGGGTTAATTTTAAGGGCGTTGCAACCCCTCTCCCCCCCTTTCCCCCTCCTCCCCTCTTCCCTTAAATCCATTACACCATCCCATGATCACCATTAAGGGAAGTCTTGTTATGTAAGTGGAAATTGGTGATGGGTGTTGTAGTTCTTTTTTTTTATTATTTATTGTTATTTTTTCCATTATTTTTGTATTTTTTTTGTTTTATGGATTCTTTTTTTATTTTTATTCTTTTGTTTTGTGTTTATTATTTTTATTATTTCTTCATTTTGTGTTTTTTTATTGTTCTTTTTTTTTCTTTGGTTGGTATTTTGAGGATAATGATTTTTCCTTCTTTTTTTCTCTTCTTTATTCTTTTTTTTCTTTTTTTCTTTTTGAGGATGATGATAATTCTTCCTTTTTTTCTCTTCTTTATTCCTTTTTTTCCTTTTTTTCCAGCTCATGATTTCTGTTTCTCCCAGTATTTTTTTTCTTTCCTTTTTTCCTTCTTTTTATTTTGTTTTCTCCTTGTTGTCTCTTGTTTTCACTTTCTCCTTACTTTTAAATCTGCTTGACAGGCGTGTACGTATATACATGAACACACACACACACACACACACACACACACACACACACACACACACACACACACACACACACACAACTGCACGCACTATCTCTCATGCATTCATTTTAATAATTATTTTTTTTTTTATCTTTACAGGTAAGTTTGGCTGCCTTGATCCGTCTCCAGGTGAACAATAAGTATCTCTTTCTCTATCTCTATCTTGATTTCTACCTATCTATTTATCTATCTATATCTATCTATTTATCGTTTATTCAATGGTATCCTTCCTTTCCCTCTATGTCCCTGATTTTATTTTTTTCTCCCTACCGTCTCCGTATCTTTCCCATCCTTAGCCTTCTCGCTCCTTTACTTTTCCTATCCTATCCTCTCCCTTCCCTTCCTTACTTTCCCCTTCCATACCTTCCATCCTTCCCCTTTCCCTGCAGCTTCTCGCCCTTCTCCTATCGCCATTCCGGCCTTGGTAAAAGTGGCATACACACCCTCCCCTCCCCCACCGTCCCCCTTACCTTTCCCTCCCACCTGTCTCTCCCTCCCTCACCTGCCCCCTCGTGTCACCTGGTGGAGGGAAAGTGAGTGTCTTCATGCATCTCCTTAATCGGCAACGTAAGATTATGTGTTTTGTTTTTGTCGACCAGTGCATAAAAAAGGGAAGAGACAGATGTGGGCATGACTATAAAGGTGGTAGTAGTAGTAGTAGTAGTAGTAATAGTAGTAGTAGTAGTAATAGTAGTAGTAACTAATAATATTACCACCACCACCTCCACCTGTTGGCTTCTCACCTGGCTAGTCACAGGTATTCCACGTAAACATTTTTTTTCTTCGCCTTGTAGAGCCAGCCAGCGATAATTATCCAGCGAGGCGGAGACAGGGAGACGGATGGCGAAGAGGAGGAAGGGAGAGAGAAGGAGAGGAAGAGTGGAAGGGGGAGAACGGGAGGGAGGAAGGAAGACGGGAAAAGGGAAGAAGGGTGGATAAGGGAAGGGAGCAAGGACGGGTATAAGGGGGAGGAAAGGAAGGAGAGGGAGGGAGAAAAGAGAAAAAGGGAGGAACGGAGGGAGAAGGAGGAAGGAAGGAAGTGTGGAAAGGGGAGGAAGGGAGGAAGGGGTCTCAGCTTACCTCATCCTCCAGGGAAATTATGAGAAAATGCTTTGTATTCCTCAGACGCCGGGAGGAAAGGGGAATCGAACCCCAGAAGTGAACAACGGCACCCAGAAGTGATGGCGGAGCGGATGTTTTTTTTCTCTTTTTTTTTTTTTTTTTTTTTGGGGGGGGGGGCGGTAAGTCGTGTCTGGTCAGGGGTTAGGTGAGAGGGAAAGTGTGTGTGTGTGTGTGTGTGTGTGTGTGTGTGTGTGTGTGTGTGTGTGTGTGTCGAAGTGAGAGAGACAGAATGAGAAATTATTGTTTGATTACCTTTGTCTGTTTTTACTTTTGTTATTTTCTTTTTTTACCGTTTTTTTATTTTTGTTTCGTATTTTTGCCTCGTTTATCCGTTTGTGATTGACTGCAAACCCGCATTTTCCCGTTTTCTATTTTCTATTTTTCTATTTCTTTTTCTTATTTATTTTCTATCCTATTTTTCGTTTTCTATTTTCCTGTTTTATATTTCCATTTTCTATTTTTTATTCTTTTATTTCCTATTTTTTTCTCTATTTTAGTTTTCTTTTTTCCGTTTTCTCTATCCGTTTTCTATTTTCTCGTAATCTATTTTCCGTTTTCCTCGTTTTCTGTTTTTCCGTTTTCTGCGCGCGCTCACGAGTTTTAATCTTAATGTTAATCTTAATTTCTTTTTCTCTCTTGATATTTTTTTTGCGCCACTTTCCGTCCACTCGTGCACAGCCGAACCCTTCAGTTTAGCGCGCATTTCCAGCACCAGGGGAAAGCCTTGTTAGGGGTAGGTTTTATTTCTTCCCCCGGCGATCCTATCTCGACTCACCTTGATGGCAGGCGTAGATACAAGTGTTGATGTAGATTATATTGCTGTTGTTAATGGTGGCGATGGTGGTGATAATGGGTGGTGGTTGTGTGGTTGTGGTGGTGTCCGTTTTTTATATTATTTTTGTGAGTGATTTTTTTATGGTTCACTTATTTATTTGTTTATTTATCGTGTTTTTTGAGTTTGTTGGTTCTAATAGTGTAATTTTTTTCCGTGTAGGTGTTAGTTTTGGTGTTGAAATTCATTTGTTTGATGATGGTGTTGTTGTTGGTGGTGGTGGTGATGATGTCATTGGTGTTCTCTTGGTAGCTATTGATGGTGGTGATGATGGTGGTGGTGGTGTCAATGTTTTCAGTGGCGATGTACTCCTTTTGTATTGATGATGATAATGATGATGATGATGAGTACATATTTCAACGAAGCTGTTTTTGTTGTTTTTGTTTGCGGCGTGAGAGGATTATCTTTTAGGTGTAGGTGGTGGCAAAAATCTCATCTGTTAGTGGTAAATGGTCGAGGTATTGGTGGTGGTGGGTAGTGGGGATGGTGGAGATCGGAGTAAGGAGGGTGGTGATGGTGGTGGTGGTGAGGGTAAGGGAGGGAGGGAGGGGGGAGTTAGTATTTCATTGGTGGTGTTTTTGTTGTTGTTTTGGGCGTGAGGGACTCAAGCAAACGTGTCTCGCTTCGCCACCCATGACCACCTTCCTTCCCCGCCTGGGTGACCGGCGGCGTGGGTGAAAGTCCTTCGGGTGACGGGAGGAGGAGGAGGAGGAGGAGGTGGCGGCGACGGCGGCGGTGTTGGTAAAAGTGGAGGAGGAGGTGAAGGAAAAGGAGGAGGAGGAGGAGGTGGAGGTGAAGGAAGAGGAAGAGGGGAAGGAGATGGAGGGGGAGGAGAGTAAGGAAAGGAATAGGAGGTGAAGGTGCAGAAGATGATAAAAGAAAGAGAAGAGAAGAAATGAAAAGGATAAGGAAAGTGAGGTGGAGAGGAAAAAGAAAAGTGAGAGGGAGGACAGAAAATACGAAATATGAGACGGGAAGAAAAGGGGGAGAAAATCGAAGAGAAGAAGAAGGAAAAGAAGAAGGAAGGTGCAGACGAGAAAAGTGAAAGAATGAAGAGTAAGGAAAGGGCGGAGGAGGAAAAGGAGGAGGAGGCTGAAGAAGAAAGAGGGAAAGATGACAGTGAAAGAGAGAAAAGTGAAAGAAGGGAGAGAGAGAGAGAGAGAGAGAGAGAGAGAGAGAGAGAGAGAGAGAGAGAGAAGGATGAAGTAAAAATATCAAGGAAAGGGCGGTGGAGGAAAAGGAGGTGGGGGTGGAGAAGCGGAGGGGCGGAGGATTTAAAAGTGAGAGGAAGGAGAGAAAGACTAAATAAGAAAGGTGGAAGGTCAGACAACACTCCATAAACAAACGCAGGTGGGAATGGTTGCTTTTACCTGCCCGTTTGGCGCCCAGGTGATGCAGCGCACGTACACCTTTCATGCATTAGCGATTAGAAAGTTTGGGTTCGATAAGGAAGGTTTATTACGTTCTGTTGAGGATTGGAATATATGTGAAGGTTATTATCGGCCGTTTTTCATATTTAATAGCAATAGCAATAAGTTGCATTAGGGTGAAACATTAAGGAATACATAAAGATGAATAGGATTCTAATGTGGAAAAGGCGTTAAGCTCAGGGTGCGGGACATGGTGTGTTGATATTTATAATGGGAATAGGACTGTATTGGTGTCTGTCTGTCTGTGTGTGTCGGGGAAGGGAGGGAGAAGTCACGGTGGCGGGGATGTATGAGAAGTCCTCGTCCGAATCAGCTCTCATATGATAATTGTCACCGAGGGTCGGAAGACCTAGCGTGAGAAGTGGCCCTCCGTAGGACGTGCCAAGAATGATCGTAAAGGCCCTCCTTTGAACTCCCTGAATCTGTTCCCTCTGACTGGCTATAACATATGGTGATCAGGCAGGTGAGGCGTACACGTGAGCTCGGGGAGGATGAAGACCTTGTAAATATTCATTAGCTCGCATGGAGGGACACCCAGCGATTTGAATCCCCTGAGCAGGTAGAGGCGGCCTTTGTAGCCCTGACGATGTGAGCCTGCCAGGTGAGCTCGTCCTCTCTACTGACGCCAAAAAGCTTGGCTGTCTGCACCACCTGGAGGGTGTCAGGGCCGAGGGTGGCTGTTGGAGGTATGTTGTCTTGTGCCCCAAGGTTGATGTGCTTCTCCATGGTTTTGGCAAAGTTGATAGTGACTTCATTGGTTAGTGTCCACTGCTGGAGCATGTGATGGTTTCCTGAAGCTCGCTGGAGTCAGGGATGAAACTTCATGTCGGCAGCACTGTTGGAGTCATCGATGTGTTTACAGACGTGGCTCGTGTCACTCGGGACGCCTTCCATGAGGACGAGGGAACAAGGTAGCGCCATCCGCGTTCCTTGTTGGGCGCCGCGGGGGGTGGAGGTCGCGGCTGTCTTCGTATGAAATTGATCGATTGTTTTTACTTTTTACATCTATTCTTTTTTGACAAATGTGGTTTAAGTTAAAGATGTTTAAGACATTCCATTCAACTTTTTTTGTCCGGTTTGTCTTAATCATAATTTTCGCGGTCTTAAACTCGTCAGTCTTGCATCAGTATTCTTTCGTCTCTTCCGCATAAATTTTTAAGATAACCTTAGAAGTAAAAACAAACTTGTGAAAGTTGTAAATGTTACAAAACTGAAGTTACCAGTTGTTTGTAGTCGCAGCCAGTTTGTTAATAATATAACTCTTTACTCTCCTTCAAGGCCAGGTAAATGTTTATTGTAGGAATGAATATCTTAATTTAACACTGATTCGAAATATTCTTACGGTACATCAGGGACAAACAATTATAGCTTGACTTTTTTTTTTATTTATTTATTTATTTTATGTGTTCGCCTATAGCGCCGGCAGGCTTTCTTCAGGGGCCTAGTGGTCGGCCCAAGCCTGTCATGGCGCAGGCAATTTTTATAGTGGCGCCATTTATTTATTTATTTTATAGCTTACTTATTTTAGTATTTTCCGCGACAATATGTAGTGATGATGTGAAGGAAGACCAGACCAGACGAGACACAAAGTTCACCTCATATAAATTGAAAATTACTTCAGACTCAAAGAACGGACGAGCCAAAGATAAAAGTTAAAGTAAATTCGAAACCGATCGTTACCTGAGGACTGCGAAGGCAAAGTTTGAAGTTCATCTAAAAATACTGATAATAAACTATTGAAAAGCTTACTCAACGACGAGTCACAGAGTTCGGCCCAGCACTAATTCACGTCGTCATTCAAAACATCATCATATCAAAACAACACGTAGAGGAGAAAAAGGAGGACGAAAATGAGAAAAAAATCGGAAAACGAGAAAGGAGATGGGAACGCCAGAAATAAGAGAGTTTGTAGAGGAGTACAAAGAGGAGAAATAAATAATAGAGGGACGAAAAGACAGAGAAGGCTAGAGGGGAAGAATAGGGAGATAACAAAGACGACGAGGAAGACGAGAAATAAGAAAAGCAAAAAGGAACACAAAGACGACGAGGAAGACGAGAAATAAGATAAGAAAAGCGAAAAGGAACACAAAGACGACGAAAATGAGAGAAAGGAAAAATACGAAAACTAGAACACAACGATAAAACGAGTACAGGAGGAGAAAGAGGAAGAGGAAGAGGACGATGAGGAGAAAGAGTGATAAGCAACGTTGCCAAATTGTCTTACTCAGCCTCTTATATTTACCGACTTCCGACCCAAAAACTGTCTCGTGGACCCCAATAAGGAGATTCACTTATAATTATCGTGAAAATAGTTCATTCCTGATGTTTCTTGGCAATAGTTAGGCGTCAGAAACCGGTAAATACTATGCTCTGAGTACGATAATCTGTCAACGGTGGTAATAAGACGAGTAACATACGATAACACAAGTACAAGAGGAGAACGAGGAAGAGGAAGAGGACGAGGAGGAGGAAGAGTTATCAGACGAGGACCAGGCGATAACACAAGTACAGAGGAGAACGAGGAAGAGGAAGAGGACGAGGAGGAGGAAGAGTTATCAGACGAGGACCAGACGATAACCCGAGTACAATAGGAGAACGAGGAAGAGGAAGAGGAAGAGGACGATGAGGTAAAGAGTAGCAAGACGAGGAGGACGACGGAACGCGTGGTTCAATAGTATGCAAAGTGGCGGCGGCGCGAAACAGATAGTCTTCTTGATTAACATAATGGACAGGTAGAGTCCACACCGAGACGCAGGTACACACAGTTCGAGTCCCGGAGCCACGCACACGGGGAGGGGGAAGATGATTAGTACCCCCCTCTCCCTCCCCCCTCCAGTCTCACTCTCACTTTCCTGACGATGAAAGTGAGGAGAGTGATGGTGTTCTTAAGTTGAGGATCATAATGAGTGAGAAGAGTGAATATGTTGACTTGGTGAATGAACATGTTGACTGTGAAAATGAGGTTGAGTTCTGAAGGTGAGAATGAAAATGAATAAGAAGAATGAATATATTGACGCATTAAAATGGGGATAATGATGAGTTTTGAAAGTGAATATACAAATTAATGAGGAAAGGGAATATGGTGGCGGAGTTAAGTATGAATGAAAGTGTAAGATGAATAAAGAATAAATGAACGATGTATAAGTGAAAAGGATGAATAGATGCACGGGAAAGCGAGGATGGTGATAGGATAGTGAGAGGGAAATAAGAATGAAAATAAATGAAAGTGAATGCAAATGATAGATTATAAAAGTGAAAGTAAGGATAAAATGAGGATGACAGACTGAGGTTGTGGGAAAGGAGGAATTAGAAAGTTCTGACGCAGAGAAAATGAAAATACAAACAAATAAGTGATGATGATTTTAAGACTGATAAGAAACTAGTGAAGATACAGAGGAAAAAAAAGAAAAGCCGGAGAATAATGAAATAGTGAATATGTACGTGAATTAAAAAAAAAATAGGCGTGAGAAAAAAGACGAGGATTACCGATAAACGAAGGAGAGAATAATTAAGAAGAAAAGATGATTGATTAAAAGAAGCAGCAGAATACCTTAACGAGAAAAAGATGGCGATATCGGGTGTAAAAGTGAAAGGGAAAGAAGAAGGAGGCGGCGAAGCTTAACTGTGCATGTGTGTTGGCGAGGAATTGCAAAATGAATAAGTGAACAGAACAAACGATGCGGAAAAGGAAAAATATTGAGCATCGTAATGAAATGAGCCGCAAACACGAGATTATTCGCGAGAAAAGTGTTGGAGTCAGAAAGAATTAGAGCGAGTAATCCAGAACAATGATGATGATGATGATGGAATTACTACTACTACTACTATTATTACTACTACTACTACTACTATTACTACTACTATTACTACTACTACTACTACTACTACTACTACTACTACTACTACTACTACCAGAACCACTACCACCACCTTTAATAATAACAATAATAATGATAATAATAATAGTAATAATGATCGCGTAATAAATATCACCCCGACATATTTGCTTACATAATTATCCTCTAATAACTGGTTTCTGCGGCGCTGCACTTCAGGTTGGGAATAATAATAATTAATTTTCAAAAAGCAACGCATCTCATTTATATTAATTACCATCATTCACTTTGCGTTTCTGGTAATCAACACCCGGGCGCGCCAAGACCAGGGGATGTGGAAAGGTTGTCTGGAATATAGGTGACGAGAGAGAGATTGAGTGATTGATCAAGGAAAGACTGAATGGGAGGGTGGAAAATAAGTACCGAGAGAGTGGTTGTATAAGGAAAGACTGAAAGGAAAGCTGGAATATAAGTACCGAGAGAGTGGTTCATGAAGAAAAGACTGAAGGAAAAGCTGAAATATAAGTGCCGAGAGAGTGGTTGTATAAGGAAAGACTGAAATGAATAATGAAAAATAAATACCGAAAGAAAGTGTTTGAATAAGGAAAGATGGAAAATAAGTACCGAAAGAAAGTGTTTGAATAAGGAAAGATGAAAAATAAGTACCGAAAGAAAGTGTTTGAATAAGGAAAGATGGAAAATAAGTACCGAAAGAAAGTGTTTGAATAAGGAAAGATGAAAAATAAGTACCGAAAGAAAGTGTTTGAATAAGGAAAGATTGAAGAAAAAGCTGGAAAGTAAGTACCGAGAAAGAGTGGCTGAATAAGGAAAGACTGAAAGGAAAGATGGAAAATAAGTACCGAAAGAAAGTGTTTGAATAAGGAAAGACTGAAGGAAAAGCTGGAAAATATGTACGGAGAGACTGAATGAGGAAAGACTGAAGGGAAAGAGATAATTGAATAGGAAGAAAAAACAAAGGAATCAGAGAAAAAAGGGGGTCAAGATTATGCTTAGAATGAACATATATGAAAGAATGGAAAAATATGAGAGCTAAAAAAGGAAAAATATTAAGAAAGAGGAGAAAGTGGAGAAAAAACAAGAACCGAGAGAAAACTACACACACATGAAAATTTAGGCAAAGGGAGGAAATTAAAATATACAAAAAAATATGAAGGGAGTAACAAAGCCGTGAGGGAAAGGAAACATGATATGGAAAAGGCTAAAAAGGAAATATGATATGGAAAAAGGGAGGGAAAAAGGTTTGTTATGGGAGCCGCGAGAGAGAGAGAGAGAGAGAGAGAGAGAGAGAGAGAGAGAGAGAGAGAGAGAGAGAGAGAGAGACTGCAAATACCGATAAGGACTGAGGCAACTTTACAACAACAACAACAACAACAACAACAATAACAAATAACAAATAATAATAATAATAATAATAATAATAATAATAATAATAATAATAATAATGATGAAAACAGAGGTCACGAAATGAATTTTGTTTAGTTGTTTTTTGTTTGTCTTGTCGAGACGTAAAACTTTTCACTTTTTCTCGGAAATATTTTGATGTATAAGTTTGTTTCACACTCGAACACACACACACACACACGCGCACACATACACACACACACACGTACACACACACACGATATTATTTTTTCCCTCTCCCTCTCTCTCCTTTTCCTCGTCTTTCTCAATTATTGTTTTTATTATCGTTATTGTTATTTTCCGTCTCCATCATTACTTTTTTTTTTCTCTTTTTCATCTCCGGACAACACGTATTCTCGCCCCTCGCAACAGGCCGGCGGTGGGAAGGGCGACTTTTTTTACGGTGGTGATTATTTTGGCGTGTGAGAATTTCGGACGGTGAGAAATGTGTCTTAGGCCGTGAGAGAGAGAGAGAGAGAGAGAGAGAGAGAGAGAGAGAGAGAGAGAGAGAGAGAGAGAGAGAGAGAGAGAGAGAGAGAGAGAGAGAGATGGGAACTGGCATGAATGTAAGGATGGATGTGTGTGTCAGGAAGAAGCATGAGAAGAAGTAGTGAGTGTTTCCTGCATGTGTGTGTGTGTGTGTGTGTGTGTGTGTGTGTGTGTGTGTGTGTGTGTGTGTGTGTGTGTTAAAAGCCATGAGGAAAAGCAGGAAAGCGGTAAGAGATGTGACAACGCACTCGAAAGCCTTATAAGGAGTGTGAGAATGTGAGTGTTAGTGAAACCGCAAGGAAAGGTAGGAAAATAAAGGGGAATATGAGAGAGCGTAAGAGAGAGAGAGATAGTAGAATAATGTGTGTCTATACGAAGAGAAGGAGAGGGAAAGAGAATAAGGGGAAGTAAGTAAGGAGTAACAAACAGTAAAATAAAGTTAAATAGAAAATAAAGCCGCATTTAAAGAAGAGATTTAATAGAAAGATGGGCGGCAGCAGGATTCAAAAGACAAGAACAGCTTCAGTATAGTCCGAGGGAGTATTGGAGTCGTTGAAAGGAGTGAGAAGAATGGAGTACGTGTGATTGGGAAGACAAGTTAAGAATCATCACGCAGCTTCAGACGGAGTGATGGAGTGAGCAGAGGAGTGGGAGGTGCTGGTGGTGAGGCTGTCTAAAAAAAAAATAATCGACAAAACAATCCCCATCTTCCTTTGGCCAGGCAGTCACGACGAGAGAAGCAAAGGTGATGGTGACTAATATTACCTGGCGGAGGTGTGTGCGTGGGTGTGGGTGTGAAAAATAACATCACTCTCAGCCTCCTTTTAGCATCCTTCTCTTAATTATTCTTCCTGTTACTTCGTCTTTTCTTCTTCTCGTCCTCCTTCTCCTCCTGCCGCTCCCTTCCTCTTCCTGTCTCTCTCTCCTCTTGTTATTCCTCCTCCTGTTTCACCCCTCCTTCCATTCCTCCTCCTCCTGTTTCACCCCTCCTTCCATTCCTCCTCCTCCTGTTTCACCCCTCCTTCCATTCCTCCTCCTCCTGTATCACCCCTCCTTCCATTCCTTCTCCTCCTGTATCACCCCTCCTTCCATTCCTCCTCCTCCTGTTTCACCCCTCCTTCCATTCCTCCTCCTCCTGTTTTACCCCTCCTTCCATTCCTCCTCCTCCTGTTTCACCCCTCCTTCCATTCCTCCTCCTCCTGTTTCACCCCTCCTTCCATTCCTCCTCCTCCTGTTTCACCCCTCCTTCCATTCCTCTTCCTCCTGTTTCACCCCTCCTTCCATTCCTCCTCCTCCTGTTTCACCCCTCCTTCCATTCCTCCTCCTCCTGTTTCACCCCTCCTTCCATTCCTCCTCCTCCTTAAAACCTCAAAACTCCTCCTCTTGTAAAGTTGGGAAAGGCTATAGGTACGCGTGGCCTCTGTGCTCATCTCCGTAGCATTACCCCTTGAGTCCGTGGTGGGTAAAATGCTCTATTACAGAAGCATAATAATCACTGCTAACCGATCACCTCCATTACATTTTTTGCCCCTTCACAGACATTTTTCTTACAACAAAGGAGACAGCTCAAGGGCACACAAAAAAGGAAACAATAATAAAATAAAAAAACGCTACTCGCTGCTCCTCATCTACCTCATTTAACCCATTTCTCCCCCTTCCTTTCCCTTTCTATACCTTGACACCCATTTCCCCTTTCCCAGAGCCTCCTTACCCCCTCCACCTGTCACCCTCGCCAAGTCCTTCTCCCTCTCTCTTTCTTAAGCGCACAGGATATTCAAATGTAGCTTTTACTCACGTCCGAAGCCGCTCCTTAAAAACGCTGATAATGTATGCTTATCCCCGACGAAGTGGCACCGAGAAGGACGAGGGACGCGAGGGGTTAAGAGAGATAAGGGCGAGATTAGAGGTCAGCCTGAAGGAGGGAGAGAAGGGGGACAAGGGGAGGGAAGGGAGGGAAGGACAGTGAGGGAGGGAGGTAGGCCAAACGTCAGCTGAACTTATTACCGATGTGTGGGGGCCGTATTTTTGCTCTCCCTCTCCCTCTCTCTCTCTCTAGCTGCCTCGCTCTCCCTCTCTCTGGTCGGCCACCGTGCCTGATTGATAAATGCGAGTGTCTTGGCCGCTGCCTCTCATCCGCGGCGCGAGGGCAAAGGAGCTCCATCACTCCGCCTGACGAACCGCGGAGGAGGAGGCGGAAGGCAGGCGAAGGAGCGGGAGAGTAAGGGAAAGCAGAAGGAGAATCGAACATGGTAGAGTTGGAGGATGAAAGAACTGGGAGGCGGTAGCAGGAAGGTAGGAAATAGGAGATAGAATGTACGGGGTAGGAAAAAAGTATAAGGTCGGAAGATGACACGAAAAATAACCATACAGGAAAAGACAGTCGGAGGAAGAAAATAGGAAGAAGAAAACAAGAGGAGGGTAGAAAGAGGAAGAAGTAGGAGGAAGAAAGTAAGGAGTAGGAGACAGAAGTAAGGTAGGAAAATGGAGTCGGAAGAAAAAAAGACAGAAAGAGGGAATGACAAGCAGTAAGAGGACAGTAGGTGAAAGAAAATAGAAAGGCAGAAAGAGGAAACAGAAGGAAGAAAACACAGAATGAGGGTGAAAAGGGCAAGAAGAAAACAGAAGGAGAAAGCAAATAAGAAGTAACAGGCAGGAAAATGTATAGAAGAAAGGAAACACTGAAGGAGGAGGAGTAGGAGGAGGCAATAGAAGTAAAGAAAGAAGGGAGGAGCCTTAGAGGGCCTTCGTTCACATGTTCCTTTGTCTCTCTCTACGTCAGGATAGTTCAGGATTCTTTTACTTTTATTTTTATTTTCGTTACCTTTTGGCGCCTCACTGGCATCCTTAACATGACCTCTGTGACCCCGAATGTGTGTGTGTGTGTGTGTGTGTGTGTGTGTGTGTGTGTGTGTGTGTGTGTGTGTGTGTGTGTGTGTGTGTGTGTGAGGGAAGGGGAAGGGATGAAGGGGAGTAGATGGAGGGTGAGGGAGTTAGGGAGTAGATACGTATAAGAGGGGAGAAGGGGAAAGGGAGTTGATGGGAAGTAAGTTCAGGTGGAGGTAAGGGAGTGGATGAGTCAGTAGATAGAAGGTGTGATGGGAGGAAGGGAGTTGCAGGGAGTGGATGGAGGTGAGGGAGTGAGTGAGTCAGGAGTAGATGGACATGTGGCTATCGTGGTGTTTGGTGCGGGATGGTCGCTGGTAAGGCAAATACACACACACACACACACACACACACACACACACACACACACACTTACACTCTCCCCCCCCTCCCCCCACACGCACACACACTGCACCTCGCCTTCCACACCACGCCAGAATTAAGACACAAACTTCGATTAAAAAAAAAGACCGATAATAAAACCGACGAAGACAATGACAAAGAAAAATAAAATACCCATCCGGAACTGTTGCCATCTCCGCGTTGCACCACAAATCTCGGGAAAGTGATTGCAAGAAACTTTTTTAACCCCTCGTTGGTAACACTGCATTGTCCGGGAGGGAGGGAGGGAGAGAGAGAGAGGGAGGAAGGGAGGGAGAGGGGCAGGTAAGGTTGGAGGCTCACCTGTCTTAACCCTCACCTGGGCGGACACGGAACCTTCGCTTTTAGGAACCTGTATTTTAAGGGTCCTTTTTTACCTACCTGGTCGTCGGGGTTGAAGTGGCATGCTGCTGGCGAGGGCTGGCTGGTCTGGTCGACTGTCTGGTTGAAGTTCCACCATCTCCTCACCTCCCTTCACTCCTCTTCCTTCACTACACTACGCCTCTCCTTCTATCCCTCTCTGCCTTCACCTCCTTCCTTCTTTCCTTCATCCCTCACCTCATTTAGAACTTCCATCATCTCCTCACCTTCCTTCACTACACTAAGCCACTCCTTCTATCCCTCTCTGCCTTCACCTCCTTCCTTCCTTCATCCCTCATCTAGTTTAGAAGCTCCACAATCTCCTCACCTTCCTTCACTTCTCTTCCTTCACTTCCATCCCTCGTTCCCCTCACCGCCATAGAGACATTCATCACACTTCCCTTCCTTCGCCCCTCACTTCACCCCTCACTTCATTACCTTATTCACATCACTTCCTCTCAATCCTCCTCCGCCCCTGTGACTTATCTCCCTCCTATACCCATTTCTCTCCACGGCTTTCAACATTTATGACTGTCCTATCAAACCTCAGACGCCTCTTCATCCCGCGCCATTCACCGCTATCAAAACACAAGACATGCCCTCACATCTGCATACCCGACACCGCTCATCCCGTCTCCCATTATTCTCGCCACAGCTCACTCTATACATCCCACTATCCCGTGTCACTCATTCCCATACCCCGCCACAGAGAACCCATCGCCCCTAACGTTAGCCGGAGAGGTAGGGGGAAGGGGTGAGGAGAGGGAGTAAGGCCAGAGTGAGTAGAAGTTAAGACATCACAGCCATCAGTCAGCATCGACGCCTCCCATAACCTGATAAATAAAGATGAGTCGAGATATTACAGCCGCTGTTGATAAATAAAACCAGTGATGGATGGAGTTATTAGAGGAAGGCTTCATCCATCATGCCCCGGGAGGCTTGGAGAGAGAGAGAGAGAGAGAGAGAGAGAGAGAGAGAGAGAGAGAGAGAGAGAGAGAGAGAGAGAGAGAGAGAGAAAGAGAAGAGAAGAGAAGAGAAGAGAAGAGAAGAGAAGAGAAGAAAAAGGAGAAGAGAAGAGAAGAGAAGAGAAGAGAAGAGAAGAGAAGAGAAAGAAGAGAGAGATAGAGAGAGAGAGAGAGAGAGAGAGAGAGAGAGAGAGAGAGAGAGAGAGAGAGAGAGAGAGAGTTCTGCGATTTATTTGACAGTCTTGTCGTTCTATTATTCTCTTTTGTATTTGAGTAACCTTTCAGTTTGTTTGTTTCTCAGCTATTAATTCATTTAGTGTCATTGCTTAATTAGTGTTTCTTCGTATGTGTGAAATGCAACAACTGATTTTCCTTTATTTTTAGTCTCTAGGAAATGAATTGATGAAATCCGAACCCACTCACTAAATGAACACCTCTGGCAAATCTAAAAAAAAAAAAAATAATCATCATCATTGAATTCACAGAAACTCTATAAAATCCTTGTTCTCTCATCTCACGTAGTTGTTGTCGTTGTTTTTTCGTGTTGAATTCCGAAACTGAAATCAGAAAACGCTCGCTAGAAAGTAAATGTGCGCGTCGTAACTCAGAAAAAAACAAACAAAATAAAGTTCACCTGGAAATCGATGTTCTTTCCTCTCCTGTCGTTTCATTAGCGCTAACAAATATATTAAAACACACACCAAAAAAAAAAAAATACTAAGTGGAAAGTCGACATTTATTTATACGTTATTTTTATTAGAATGTCAACAAATACATCGAAACAAAAAAAGAAATCATCCGTCATCTTATCAGCAAGTTCACGAATTTACCAAAACAGAAGAAAAAAACAGTAGAAATTCAATGTTCTTTCTCCTACTTCGCTCCTATGTACTCTATTCAGAAGCAGTGAGTAGCGGGCTTTTTTTCATTATTGTTTTCTTGTTTTTTTACGCCCTTGAACTGTCTCCTCTGCTGTAAAAAAAATGTATTAACAATCTACAAATATACCAGAAAGGACACACTTGTAAAAAATCAATAATCTTTCTTCTATACGTCCTATTAGAAAATTCAGCGGGCTTTTTTTAATTATTGTTTTCTTTTTTTTACGCCCTTGAACTGTCTCCTCTGCTGTAAAAAAAATGTATTAACAATCTACAAATATACCAGAAAGGACACACTTGTAAAAAATCAGTAATCCTTCTTCTTTACGTCTTATTAGAAAATTCAGCGGGCTTTTTTTAATTATTGTTTTCTTTTTTTTACGCCCTTGAACTGTCTCCTCTGCTGTAAAAAGAATGTATTAACAATCTACAAATATACCAGAAAGGACACACTTGTAAAAAATCAGTAATCCTTCTTCTTTATGTCTTATTAGGAAATTCAAAAGTATATCAAAAGACAAACACAAACCAACACTCACAACAGAACCCAAATGCTCTCTCTTTTCACACTTTTACCGACAAGTATAAAAGTAAATTACCAAAATATAAAGATAATAAAAATGTTCAAGCAACGCGTGATTTTTGTGATTCATTAACGCTAAGTCACAGTCAAGAAGATGGTTATGGTATCGTTGTGGCGGAGTGACTGGCTGACTGACTGGCGGTGTGACTGACTGACTAACTAACTGACGTATTTCTGACTGACTGGCGAGTACTAACTGACTTACTGATTGACTGACTGACTGGAAGGGTGACTTACTGACTGACTGACTGGTGGATGACTGACTAACTGACTGCTGGCTGACTGGAAGGGTGACTTACTAACTGACTGACTGACTGGAAGGGTGACTTACTAAATGACTGACTGACTGGAAGGGTGACTTACTAGCTGACTGACTGGCGGATGACTAACTGACTGACTGACTGGAAGGGTGACTTACTGACTGACTGGCGGATGACTGACTAACTGACCGACAGGCTGACTGGAAGGGTGACTGACTGATTGGCTGACTGACTGGTGGATGACTGACTAACTGACTGACTGGCTTACTATCTGGCTGACCGGCGGATGACTGACTGACTGGGTGACTGGCGGGTGACTGGCCTTGAGGATGACCCCGGTGACCTGTAAACACGGATGACCTATTCCTTCCCCGTGTGCACCTCCCGAGCGTGTACACATATAATGCCTGCGTGTGTGTGTGTGTGTGTGTGTGTGTGTGTGTGTGTGTGTGTGTGTGTGTGTGTGTGTGCGTTTCCCATGAAAATTCCTTCGTTTTCATGCCTCGACTTCGATAAAAAAAATATAAAAAATCTGATAATCTTAAAGTAGTAATGAGAATAGTATTGATGGCAGTAGTAGTAGTAGTAGTAGTAGTAGTAGTAGTAGTAGTAGTAGTGGTGGTGGTGGTGGTGGTGATAGAGTAATAGTAAAGGCAGTAAAAGAAATAATAATAAAAATAATAATGATAACAAAAAAGCAAATAACAAAGGAAAAAAAATAATAACGATAATAATAATAAAATAATAAAAATATATATATTAAAACCGTGCGTAGGAATCGAAGGGCAATCATCAGCAGGACTCTTTTTCGCTAATTCTTTTAAGTGATTCGGAACGTGTGTGTGTGTGTGTGTGTGTGTGTGTGTGTGTGTGTGTGTGTGTGAACGATGGTGAGGCGGCGTTTGCGTGCAGGTATGTAAGTGTGTGGGGGGGAGGGGGAGAGGTGGGTGGGTAGGGGTGGCTAGGGGTGGAGGGGAGAGGAGGGGGGGGCTGGAGATGAAAAAGGGGGGAGGGGGGGAGGGGGAGGGAAGAAGCACCGCGCATGTGTCAACAGTGAGTCGTGAGATTATTTTTTTTCTCTCAACCGACCGGCGTGTGTGTGTGTGTGTGTGTGTGTGTGTGTGTGTGTGTGTGTGTGTGTGTGTGTGTGTGTGTGTGTGTGTTTGGCTTCGAAAAGGACGCCACATCAACACACTCATTACACTTTTACATACATGCCTAAATACGTCCATGTGTACAGGACCAATTTTCACCTGCAATTTTTACGCACACGGACACACACATACACACACACACACGCAGACACGCACACAGGACGAGTCACTAATCAAATCAATAGTTTCTGGTGCATTTCAATTCTCAGAGACGATTTTCCGTAACATTTCGTCCACACACACACACACACACACACACACACACACACACACACACACACACACACACACACACACACACACACACACACACGAAAGAGCGAGAGAGAGAGAGAGAGAGAGAGAGAGAGAGAGAGAGAGAGAGAGAGAGAGAGAGAGAGAGAGAGAGAGAGAGAGAGAGACAGCGAAACAAAGCCCACCAAATTTAAACGAGTCCCCCCCAAACTCTTTAGGGAAAAAATATGTTCCGATAAAACTAAGATAAATAAAGGAGGAGAGGGAGTTTGTCTTTCATCGCGGTGTTTAAATTTCGACTTTTGGAGGAGAGGAAAAGTTACTGTCAAGAGCTAATGATGGGTGACCTCCATTAACGATCCTAAGAGTAATTAGCTAATGGTCTCCTCCTCTTTCTTCTTCCTCTTCTTCCTCCTCTACTTAGGTCTTCTTTTAACCCCCAGCTGCGTCTCTGTATGTGTGTGTGTGTGTGTGTGTGTGTGTGTGTGTGTGTGTGTGTGTGTGTGTGTTTCCGTGACTGGCGTTTCTTATCGTGTCCTTAAGCGCAGATAATGGCCTTTGTCTTATTGTGTTCCTCAAGTGACTTTAATTGGTGGTCTTCCTTGATATTTGTGTTCATTTTCCGAGTGTTTCTTTTGTGGTCATTGTGCTCTCTCTCTCTCTCTCTCTCTCTCTCTCTCTCTCTCTCTCTCTCTCTCTCTCTCCCCCCATCCCCCTCTCTCTTTCATCACTTCCTTCTCCCTCATAACTTTTCCCCCCTTAGCTCCTTCTCCTCCTCCTCCTGCTTCACGATGACAATTTGCCCCTCCATTAAATACCCATTAGAGGACACAGGTTCGACTCCCGCCCTTAGGTAATGGATGACACGGAACCTATGGGGGCGAGGAGCTATTATGCAGATGAGGTCATTACTTATATTGTTCCCGGTACTTTAGTTTTTCTTTCTCTTTGTTGAGATATGAAAAAGTTTGGGTGTGGGGGGGATGGAGGGAAGGGGAAGGGGGGGGATATTGTGTGTGCGTGGGGGGGGAGAGGAAATGGATAGTGTGTGTGTGTGTGTGTGTGTGTGTGTGTGTGTGTGTGTGTGTGTGTGTGTGTGTGTGTGTGTCATTATCATCATCATCATTATCATCATTAACGTAATCATTATACCCATCTTTCCCCTCATCACCTTCCTCAACCATTACATCATCACCATCATCATCATCATCAGTGCAACACGCTCATTACCATACTCACTAAAGGCACCCTCACCATCACCACCATCATCACTATCACCCCCATCACCATTACCAAGTTTGGGCTCACGTTATCCTACACCTTTCCAAACCTATCACTTTACCCTAATTATATGGAGAGAGAGAGAGAGAGAGAGAGAGAGAGAGAGAGAGAGAGAGAGAGAGAGAGAGCAGGAGCAGCATCCCAAATTTAGCCTTCTTTTCGTTAGTTGTTTTTTATTTATGTCTTTTGTTTTGTTATCTAAGTTTAAGGAAAAATTATGAAGTAGGAAGAAGGGAATTAAGGAAGGAAAGAAGGAAGGAGGGAAGGGAGAAGGAAGGAGGAGAAGGTAGGAGATGGAAGGAGAAGGAAGGAAGGAGGAAAGGAAGAAAGAAGGAAGGAGGGAAGGAAAGAAAGAAGGAAAGAAGGAGGAAGGAAGGAAGGCAGGAGTTGGAAGGAGAAAGAAGGAAGGAAAGAAAGAAGGAAAGAAGGAGGAAGGAAGGAAGAAAGAAAGGAAGGAAGGAAGGTAGGAGATGGAAGGAGAAAGAAGGAAGGAAAGAAAGAAGGAAAGAAGGAGGAAGAAAGAAAGGAAGGAAGGAGATGGTTGGGTGTGCGTGTTTTTCCTTTGTTTCCTCTCCTCTATTTTCTCTGCGCTATCTCTCCCATTCCCTTATCGCATCTTTCCTGTCATTCGTTAATATGTTTTGCGTGTTATCGTCTTATCGTCCTCTCCATCTCTCGCCGTTTACGGATTCATCACTTTCTGCTTCATTTTCCTTCCTATTTAACTCTTTTTTTCCCTCTATTTTGCTGCTATGGGCTTTTATCTCTCCCTCTCGCATCGTTCACCATAGCCGTGCATATTCACCATTGTTTAGCGTACAAATCCCTCACCATCATTCTTATCTCTACGTATCTACCTGCATATCTAAGTAGGTTTATGTTCCTCTGTCTTATCCTCGCTATCTCTATTCCATCTTTATCTCTCGTTGTATCTCCATCTCTCCACGCCGCCCTCCTCGCCCGATCGTCCAGCGCAAGGGCCCATCAGATACGCTCGCTGCCTAATAACAGACGCTCAGGTGTAATCATTTCAATAGCAGGCGGGAGGTAATGAGCAGGAGGGTGCCTCGGCCGTCCCCTGCCCCCCTGCCCCCATCCCCCCCCGGCAGGCGAGACAAAGGGAGGGTCAGACTACCACCACCAGGCCCGAGAGGAACCTTCGCATGGGGTCACCTGAGTCCCCTTCTCACCTGTACACATTCCACCCGAGTCTCTTCTTCACTTTAGCCACCTCATCTAAACTTCCTTACCTAAGCTTTCTCACCTGAACTTTCTTATCTGAACTTCATCTAAACTTCCTCACCTGTATTTTCTTACCTGAACTTCCTTACCTGAACTTTCTCACCTGGACTTTATCGCCTTAACTTCCTCATCTGTATTTCCTCACCAGAACTTCCTCGCCTGTATTTCTTCAACAAAACTTCCTTACCTGAACTGCCTCACCTGGACTTCGTTAACTAACCTTCCCTTCCTCACCTGAACTTCCTTAACTATTTTTCCTAACCTAAACTTCCTCACTGAGTTCCTTCCTTCCCTGAAAATTCCCCACCTGAGTCTCTTCCTCACCTGGACTCGTCTTCGCCAGGTGAGTCCCGCGAGGCTCACCCGAGACAAAAATTCTTACCTGGTGATTAGTGGGAGTTAAAGGTGATCGTTTTGGTATGCAAATGGCAGTGCGTCCCCCTCTCCCTTTTTTTTTCGCTCGTCCTTTTCTTCGTCTTTGTCTTCACGTCTTTCTTCCTCGTGTCTCCCGCTTCGCCGTGTGTCCACTGCCCACTTTATTCCGTCTCGCGTGGCTCGGTCGGTTCCCTTGTCCAGAAACCAATAACGTGATCAAAAGGTCGTTCCAAGCATATTTAATATCTGGGAAGCGGGATCTGTGGGCCCCGAGCCGCCCCGATATTGCAGCGGATGTTTGTTCACAATTATTAAGGGACCAGAGGAGTTTGTGACGTTGGAAAGGTTCCGTAATAAGCTTTGAACACAACGCTACCACTACAAGGCAATATCAACACACTCATCCCCCCCCCCACCCCCACTCTCTCTCTCTCTCTCTCTCTCTCTCTCTCTCTCTCTCTCTCTCTCTCTCTCTCTCTCTCGCTCTTTCTCGCGACCACACCTCAGCGGGTTTCATTTAATCAGGAACAATTGAGAGACCAATAAGATAGTAATTTGAGGCGCTGAGGGCGACTAAGGGAACGACAGCCCCTGATTGTCGTCCTCTGAGGTCCTCCCCTTTGTCAGGTATTGATGGCTGGCCGCTTATTGAAGGATATTACCGTGCACACATCAGGAGGAGGCGGAGGCGGAGGGGGAGGGGGTAAAAGGGCGGTAGGAAGGGATGTATTGCGGGAAAAGTGTATTATGGAGTGTAGGGAGCTCGTGGTGCCTCTAGGGACATCATAGAGGGTGTGAGTGATGGGGTCGAGCCTGTAATCGTCGCCAGGCTGGAGTGTTCTCGTGTGCGCCGCGTGAGGCTGGTGGCTGCCGGCTCGCCCTTCCTGCCTGCCTCCTCCTGCCCGTGGCTCCGTGAATGCAGGCCAAAGTAGCTTCCTGCCGCCTTCTCTTTCTCCAGGTTTTATGTGTTTATCTTAATTTATCTGATACTCCCGGAGCCGACAAAGGAGCGCCGAGGAGCAGCGTAATACTCGGTGCATCAGCGTGAGGGGGACGAGGCTGCCAACGCTGCGCCCAGGGTTGCCGCGCGGTTTGGCAACAGTGCAACGAGGTTGAGATCCCAGGGGCAAGCCAGCCTTGGTTCTCTTATTAAGGGGTTTAAATCATTCAGCAATTGGTAACATCGGTATCTTGAAGGATAATTTAATAGCGCGGAGTCCGGCTTTGTGTCTTCAGCGTGTTCGTTGAGGCGGATTGAATCCAGTCGTGTTTAAGGGTTTAGTTAAGGCGGCCCCCGATCCTTCTCCTCCCGCTTTGAGTCCCTCCTTCCCTCGCTCCTTTAATCCTCCTTTCCTCCGTCATGTCCTATTGTGAGCCTTTTTTCTTCCTCGCCCTCGCTCGCTCTGTGCAAAGCAGCTCCCGACGACCCGACAAGTAGCAGCCTTCCCCTCCTGTGTGTGTGTGTGTGTGTGTGTGTGTGCGGCAGATAGGGCGGGTGCGGGTTGCCTCTCCTACACACGCACACAAGGAGTTGAGTTGCTGTTGAGATAGTGATAACGTCTTCCCATCTCTCTCTCTCTCTCTCTCTCTCTCTCTCTCTCTCTCTCTCTCTCTCTCGTCTTTATCCCGTGCTTCCCCTCACACCTTTTCTTCTCCCCTTCCCTCACGCACTCACTTCCCCATTCACAGTGAGAGCAAGGAAGAGGGGAGAGAAAATATGAGTGAAGGAAAAAACTAGCAGCTCATCCACCGCCTTACCTCCCTTTACTCTCTCTCTCTCTCTCTCTCTCTCTCTCTCTCTCTCGTCTGAACACAAAGGATCAGTGCCTGTAAAAATAACTGTTTGCCTTTTATTATGCTCCAGCCTTATTAATCCCTGGCTGACCTTTTTAGGGTAAATAGTCGTAACGTGTTTAATGCATTATGAACGCTGCAGGAGATAAACACCTCATATTTTCATCCCCTCGCCGGCGTTATTACTACCGGGAGCCTGGACCCAGCACGCCCCTCAGTAAGAAACATACACGCACGAATATATATAAAAGAAACAAATACTGGCGCTCCCATGCGAATATCAACCCCAGAGGACAGAGCGGAGAGGAAAGAACGCTGCCTAAACATTCATAAGAGAAGGACTTTAAGCATTCATGAACTCACGGCGCCGGAGAGCAAGCACGCCTAACACCCCAGCCTTTTGTCAGAGCTTGTTAACACGACTCTCTCAGCCCCGCCGCAGCCGCCACCTTAGAGCTCTTCCCGCGGGGCTCAAGTCGGTATTGTCAGACGCTCCACGCCTCACACCAACTATTCTCAAAGGCCGAATAGGAGATCACTCGGGTTCTAATGCATCTTTTTTAGGCTCACGGTACAGAGGAATGGTCAAGCTACCACCAGGGGTCATAAAACTACTACTGGAAATGCCCACCACTCCTATGAAAGCCTTGTCAAATATGTGTGCTTGGGCGCGGAAATGTTTAAAAATATGACTCTCTGGCACGGTGGAGGGAAGAAATTGTTTGTGCTACCGTCTGTCTGCCTCCTTGTTGCCCTTCGTCAGGTAACAGCAGGAGCCGCTTGTTTTACCTGCCTTATTTACCTGAGAGTCAACCGCAACAGGTAATTCTCGCGCACATGTTTAGTTCGCAAAAGGAAAAAACGCTAGAGAGACGTCCGAGCGAGCGGCGACGAAGATGGGGTGTCTGCGTTTTTATGGTGACGGCGCACTATCACGTCGGGAAATTTGGAGGGGGATAATTGGTCTCTATATGGCTTTTCCCGGAGCTGTTTGTGTGTGTGTGTGTGTGTGTGTGCGCGACCCGTTCCTCGCCGGAGACTGGGTTAGGGGCAGCGCATGAGCGGAGGTTCTTGCGTCAGTAGCGGTGGTGGTTATGATGTGGTTGAGTCCTGACTGCTCTTGATAACTTTACCGAAGAACTGAACCTCGAGGACGGCGCTTTAGGGAGACTTGAGGACACGTAATGCAGGTGAAGAGGGTGGCTGTGAGAGTTCGATGTGGCAACAGTGCAAGGAGGAGGAGGAGGAGCGGCCGGTGGATTGCTTGGTCGGTCGGCGGGTTGGCTACACTGACGCGCGGGATCCTGATGCCTTGTGTGCAGGAATTAATCTCTCCAAGGCAGGCATAAATAAAACCCTATCTCCTGAATCTGACGCCGGCAAGATTGGGAGCCTGAATATTGAATTTTCCGCGATTTTATTTCCCCGTTTTCCGTGTGCGTTTGCAGGTCAGGAGGCTTCTTAGGGGAGCGACGGGCAGCGGCGAGAGGGAAGTGAAGCTGCCCAGACGCGCTGCTCGGGTGGACGCGACGCGGAGACAAAAACAATGACCCGGCGATGGCAAGAGTGCGCGCAACCATCAAGGCGCAGCTGAAGGCAATAATTACAACATATTCACCTGGAGATGATCTATGAGGGAGCCGGCACCTCCAACACTACGCTCTAATCCTTATTCTATCGTTCAGGGTGCGCCGGAGAGCGGAGCGGACGGCCATCTCCTCACCGACGGCCGGCCACAATGAGTTTGAACATTGTGGAATTTTTCGATTAATCAGGCCTTGGTCGCCGCTGGTCTGGTGTTAACTCGCACACGTTTGGTCCCGCCGTAGCTCTGGGATGAAATATTCCCGCCCGCCGCCCTAATGGCATGTCGCTGCATTGTTTTGTCCCGCGACACATGTTCTGAGGCCTTTGATTTAGAAGTTCATTAATATTTGCAGTGAGTGGCGTGGCGGAGGCATCAGTAATGGCGTGTCGGGAGGTCCGTGGGATGCGCTGCGCGCAACGAACGTCATTTGTTGTGTCGCTCAGCCTCGTCCCCGCCGCCGCCAGCTTCGCGTCGTCGTCGCTCATTCCAGCCCCGCCGACACCCCACAAACTTGACTCATTTTTCCCAAGCTATAATAAAAGTAATTTGTTGCTGGGTGTTGCACGCCAGCGCAGAGAGTCGTGTTTCTATGTTGATTTTTCGTGCAGGAAAATGTGAGGGAGAGGAGAGAAGGGGGGAGGGGAGAGGGAGGTACACCGAGATTGGGGGGAGCAAAGCTAGCGAGGGTACGTGAGGGAGGCAGAGGGAGGGCGAGAGGGAGGGACTTGCCTTCCTAGTTCAACAACCTGCTGATTACTGCTGCTGCTCCTGCTGCCGCCAGAGCTCCGTCAGGCCTGTCAGCTGACGCCCAGAGCCCCGCTGCCCCTCGCCGCCGTCAGACGCAGACGTGCTGGCGGCGGGCCAAAGCAAAAGTAACACAATTATCACACAAACAGTCGTTCCGTAGCTCCGCCAAGACAAGTGAAGAGCAACTCCCTTCGTATTTAACCACGAGGGAGGCGTCAATATCCCGCTGTCTTATTCCCCTTCCTCCTCCCCTCGCCCAGCCCCTCTCATCTCTCCTGCTCTGCCTCACAAACACTAAAATATCCTCCCTTATAAACCACCTCGCGTCCCAAAAAATTCCCCAACTCCCCGACAAGTTGGCCGGCGGCGGTATCATCCCTTGGACATATTTTCGAGGCAATCTGAGAAGGTATGGCAGATAAGATTCGTTCGAGACGGGCGCGTGGACGGCCAGCGGCGGCGGGAGACGGGGCGAGCAGACGGAGCAATACAGACCGAGGCGAGGGCGATAGATTGAAGGGCTTGACGCGGCGGGAGGGGCGAAGGGGAGTGTTATTGGTGGGGAGCTGATGGGACGCTTTGCATTTGTTTACCAGTGAGGTATTGTGGGCGTGTGTCTTGTTTTTGCAGTCTCCTCCCTGTTTATGAGCACCTCGGCGCCTGCTGTCGGCCCGCGATTCTTTATTCCCCTCCAAAAGTTTATTAGACCATCGCCTTGGAATTGTTTTAGTTGCTGTTTATCGTCGTCGTCCTCCCCGTCATGATGGTGTTTTATTTTGTGCTTCAAACTTATGGATCCTCCCCCATAGGTCCTCCTCCCTCTCTTCCTCCGCCTCCTCCTCCTCCTCCTCTTCGCCCTTTGTGTCGTCTTTACCCTCACGCTCACTACTCCACCCTAATAAACTTTTTTTTTAGCCTTTACCAAACGCTCATCCTGACACTTTAACCTTTCCTCCAGACAGCTCTTTGCTCCCCCCCTCCCCTCCTCCAGCAGACCGACAGACGGGCAGACAGACCCCCCCTACCTCAACCTCCTTCCCTCCCTCCTCCTCCCTCCCCTAACAGATACTCACTTCAAATCCCGCAGTAGACATTCCTTGATCGCCACTTGAACAAAAGGCCCACGCCCCTTCCTTTCTTCCTCACATCACTTACTCCACTTGCATCCTGTTGACGCCTCCTCTCTCTTCACCCACGTTGCCCTCCTCCTTATGCTGCTCATTTTCCTTCTTTCTTTTCCTGCCGTGAATCAACACTCCGTTCATTGTTCCTCGCCAGCAGTCCCTCTCGATATGGCTACAGTGGTGTTCTGGTGGTGCTCTTTCTGTGCTTTCTTTCCCCACGGAGTCTTCAAGTGGGTCCTTAACTATACTGATTTTTCCTCCTTTCATAGCAAATGTTTACCTCTCTAGTTATTCAATAAGCGTTCCTCTTGTTAGTCATTCCAAGGTTTAATGATTGTCCTATTTATATGTGGTGGTACTCTTTCTGTGCTTTCTTTCCCCACGGAGCCTTGAAGTGGGTCCTTAATTCTACTGATTTTTCCTCCTTTCATAGCAAATGTTTACCTCTCTAGTTGTTCAATAAGCGCTCCTCTCGTTAGTCATACCAAGGTTTAATGATTGTCCTATTTTTTGGGTTCGTTTTTCCCTAAGTAGATGCAGCAAACACATCCACACTCACAAACCAAGATTAACCCTCCATTACTTTTATCATATCTACAGAATTATGAAAATCATCCAATAAGTGATACCCTCGTTAGGAATACCAAGGCTTGCTGATGGTACTCTTTTTTTTTTCCTGTGAGGTAGATGCCGTACACACACATCTACACCGACACCCTGAGGTTCATATTCTTAAATGCATCTGACTCCCTAAGCGACTATTACCAAGGCCACAGAGAAGTTAACCGGGTTTTCATGGGTGATTTCCCCTTTCAAGATGCAGAAGTCGTGTAAAACTATTACTAGGATCACAAAACAGCCCATGACAGTCCCAGCAACGTCAACGAGAGGCTTTTCAAATAGGCGAACTGAGGCGCCGGGACGTTTAAAAATACAGGCTTGAGACCAACACTAACCCTTTTTATTTTCCTTCTCCACAGAGCGGCCGCGATACAGGACGGCGTACGCGTGTGAGGGCTCGACGCTCAACATGGACTGCGACCCGGGACATGTGATCAACCTTATCCGAGCCAACTACGGCCGCTTCAGCATCACCATCTGCAACGAGCATGGCAACACTGAGTGGTCCGTCAACTGCATGAGTCCCCGCTCCCACAGAGTCCTCCACGATAAGTGAGTACCCGCATTGCCTTCCGCTGCTCCTTCTTAGTGTGTTACCAAGAAGGAGAATTGTTATGTAGGGTTTTTTTTTTTTTTTTTTTTTTTTTTTTTTTTTCTTGATGGGTTTGTGGTGTGGCGTTGAGGATTCGCTTCTTGGGCTGTTTCGGTGTGAATGTTTTTTTTGTTTGTTTTTTTGCCGTTTAGTATGAATCTCTCTACCAGGTATTTGATGCTTCACGTTAGGTTTCTATTGATGTATTGGTGTGAATGCCTTCTAATATGCGTGTAATTTTGGGTTGTCTCAGTTTTGTTCATGTTGACCTCAGTGGCTGTCAATTAATAACGTCTTTTTCCTCCGGTTTATTTATTCTATTTGTTATGGTTGGAATATTCTTGATGTGACAAAAAACGCGTTCATTTTCATGCTAAAAAGAAATGTCGTCAGCGATTAGCGGGCTTTTTTTTATATACCTTTTTTTTGTTGCCCTTGAGCTGTTTCTTTAGCTGTAAAAAAAAATCAATATTGCACACGAATTTATATATTTTAGCATTATTTCGCCCTCCTCCTCCTCCTCCTCCTCCTCCTTTCTTCCATTTTCCATTACTCGCCTGATATATCGTTGGATCCACAGCGGTTTACGGTTCGGCATTACACTCCCGCTCCTCGTAAATAATTTCCCCTCCGTCCCCCAGCACTCTTTCGCTGCTCGGGGGGACTTGTCGTGTTTATCAAGGGGGCGAATCTCCCCTCCGCCGCCCCCTCCCGAACTCTACCCCTCTAACAGTCCCTCTCCCTAGTCAAAATGAGAGAGGGAGAGAAAATAAGGGAGATAAGAGATTGGAGAATGAAATAATGGGAAGTTTTGAGAATGTACAGTTGTTAAAAGGAAAAGAAAAGGAATACAAAAGAAGAGAAAAAGAAAAGGATTGGAGAGAAGGAATGGACTGTTGCCAACGAGAAAGAGAAGGGAAAGAGAGGAAAAGAAAAGGAAAAGAAAAAAAAGGGGAATGGGATTGGAGGGAGGAAAAAATGTACAGTTGCCAAAATGAAAAGGAAGAAAAAAAAAGAAAAAAGAAAAGCAAAGAAAAAAAATACCTCTGACTTGAAAAAAAAAAAAAAGGAAAATGGGATTGGAAAAAAGGACTGTAGAGTTGCAAAAATGAAAATGAAAAGGAGAAACTTGCTTTTGCCTTGAGAAGAAAAAAAAAAGTAAAATAGGATTGGAGAGAGAAGGAATGATTTACGGCGTTCTGAAGGGAAAAGTAAAGTTTGAGAAGTGAATAATGGCTGAGAGATAATGGGATGATTTTTTTTTTTTTTTTTTTTTTTTTTTTTTTTTTTGAGGAGGCAGGAGAGTTGAAGAATTATTATTTTTTTTCTTTTTATTTGGAAGTTGAAATTTATGCAGAAACGAAGACGGAAGAGTTGATTTGTTTTAGACTTTCTTTTTTTTTAACCAAAGTTTGGTGTGTGTGTATTGAGTAGACTGGACTTCTTTTCCAATTTTTGTTTTTTTATTTTTTGCCTTTCCTCTTTTCCTTCCTTTTTTGTTATTGTTGCGTTTGTCGTCATTCGTCATCTTCTTTTCCTTCTTATTTTTATTTTTATTTTTTTATTCTTTTCCTCTTTCTTTTTTTCTATTTCTTCTTTTTCTTCATCGTCTTCTTCCTCTTCTTCTTTTACTTTTACTGCTACTTCTACCACTCTTTCTATTATTATTACTGCTACTACTGCTCCTCCTGTTCCTCCTCCTCTTCCTCCTCTGAGACCCGGGCAAATGGGCGGAACAGGAGCGTTGTGTTCCATTAATCTCGCCTCGAAGCTTCACTGTTTCGGAACGCGAGTGAAACCGAAGCCAAACGAAATGACTAGAAAATGAAGCAACGCAGAGAGAGAGAGAAAGAGAGAGAGAGAGGATGTTATGCACAGCTGGAAGAGATAATAAGAGGGGAAAGAAGAAAGGAAAGATGGCGTATGGAATGGACAGCTTAATATGGGAGAGTAGAAGAAGAGAGAGAGAGAGAGAGAGAGAGAGAGAGAGAGAGAGAGAGAGAGAGAGAGAGAGGCTTACTACCTTTATATGCCTCCACTACCTCCACTAATTGGTTGTCACTCTCCTTTTAATTGGTCATTTGTTGAAATCTTGCCGCTCGGAACTGGACGTGGCGCGCTCTCTCCAGTCACCGCCCGGGAAGAAGGAAATATTGAGCCGCTTACGCTCTTTTATGAGTCGCTGGACGGAGTATCGGAAATGGAGTTGTTAGCGATTTTTTTATGTTTATTAATTTTGATCCTTGGAATTTGGTGCCGTGTTTTATTGATGGGACTTTTAGCTGTTATCTTTTTATTGTTGTTGCTGTTGCTGTTGTTGCTATGCGGATGCGTGTTCTGTACGTGTATGTTCTTTTGGATAACTGGTGATCTGTAAGGTTGTTGTTGTAGTGGCAGTGAGGGTAGTCGTAGTAGTAGTAATAGTACGAGTAGGAAGAGGAGTAAGGTTATTAGTAGATTTCAGTGATCAGAAAATATTAATAGTTCGAGTTCTTGAAAGTAGGAAACTGTAAATAGAGAAAAAAAAAGTAAGTTTCTGAAGCCTGGAAATTAAAATAAGAGATAACCATTGAGATGTTGTAGTAGTGGCAGTGAGGGTAGTCGTAGTAGTAGTAATAGTACGAGTAGGAAGAGGAGTAAGGTTATTAGTAGATTTCAGTGATCCGAAAATATTAATAGTTGGAATTCATGAAAGTAGGAAACTGAAAATAAGAGGAGAAAAAAAGTAAGTTTCTGAAGCCTGGAAATCAAAATAAGAGATAACCATTGAGGAACTTGAGTGTGCAAAGTCATACATAAAAAAAAACGTATGGGTATCAGTAGTAGTAGTAGTAGTAGTAGTAGAAGTAGTATAGTTAGCTGTTGCCCTGACTATCTGGAAAACACATACTCTTCCTTTGATGGATGTTGATGAAGAGCACTTTTTTTCCCTTCCTGCAAGCACAAAGGATTTTTTCTCTATTCCGTCGACGGGTCATAAACACATAAACAAGCCTCTAGTTTATGATCAGCAGGGAATGAATAATCGTGATCGCTGCGGAGGTGAGAGAGCAGCTGCCTACCGACCTGCTTGCCTACCTGCCTACCTGCCTACATAGCTTACCTGTCTCCCCCGCCTTACCTGCCTCCCGTACCGCACACACCTGAGCGAGAGGAAGAGGAAACCTAAATTGGCTGCACTATTTATTAGTAACCCGTTGACTTTTGACTGAGAATTAATGAGTGTCGTAATTAGTGTGATTTTGATGGTATAATTAACTCGGAGTAATTATAAACACCGGCTCGTTAGTTTACTCCCTACCCTCTTGTTATTTTGTTTTCCGCCTCTTAGATTTTGGAATTTAATCAGCAGCGACGAAGAGGAGGAGGAGGACGCTATAACTATTTCCTCGCCGTGCACATCGTTAAGCATCGTCAAATTAATGTGGTTGGACGCCTCCTCTGTACACGCTGGTCGAGGCATTGCGGTACTTCATCCTCCTACCTCATTTTCCTTACTCATACTTAGCTCACAACTCACCCAGGTGTTCATCCTTCGCGCGGAGGCTGGAGAAAAATGACGGGGAGGAAGAGACGACTGGAAGGAGCGGAGGAGGAGAAGGAGAGAAGGGCAAGTGAGGGAAAATGAGAGGCAGGAGGAGAAGACTTGAAGGAGAGGAGGAGGGACCGGAGGGAAAATGATTAGGCGCCTGGGAGAGATGGGAGACAAGACAGATAACATGAGGGCGTGTGAGGGAGAAGAATGACCAAGGAAGAAGAAGCTGGAGGAAGGAAGGGAAAGGGTGGAGTGCAAAGGAGGAGAAAATTTACATGATGGAATGTGTGCGGAGGAGAGAGAGAGAACGCGTGTGTGTGTGTGTGTGAGCCCGCCGCTTCTCCCACTCTCTCATTTTTGCTCGTTCCCCAAGATGAAGCCAACTCATCTACATATAAATCCACCTGATCATTGCGAACGCTGAATTATGCATACAAATACTGCCGCGTTCATTGGTTGATTCGAAACCCTAATGCCGTTTCACCTGCGTTTCATCCTCTGCCATCCGCGACCTCACTGTCAACCCCCCGACCCTTCCTCCCCAGGCCCCCATCCTCCTCCTCTTCCTCCTTCTCCAGTGAAAGCGAAAGAGAGGAATAAGGTACAGCAGGGTAACAAGGATGGGGTGGTTCAAATAGGGATCGTTCTTTTTCATTCCCTTTTTTCCCTTGACTTTTAATCGTGTTTTTTTCTTTCCCTCTTGGTATTTTTTCCCACTTTCCGTCTCTCGTTTTCTTTGGGAGTATTTTCTTTTTCTCCGGTGGGGGGGACTAGGAAAGAAATGGCGTGTCTCGTATATTTTTCCTCTTTCCCACGGCTGAAATTTCTTGTCTTTTCAGCGTCACTTCCTCATTTTTCTTCCATTATATGTCACTTCTCTCCTTGATAACCCTTTCCTCCTCCTCCTCTTGGTCCTCCTCCTCCTTCTCCTTATCCTGAATCCACACCAGTCCCTCCTTCCATCCCCGCCCCTCTCGACCCTCCCCTTCCGCCCTCTCTGTTCAATATGTTAGCTTTTCATTACTTTAACGCGAAGGAGCGGCTTTGCCTCAACTCAAATAACTGTCGCCGGGGAAGGAAACTCAGCCGAGGAGCGTCGCAGGAATAGGATCGAGTCTCCCGCGCGATCCTCCTTCCTTGTGTTTGTTATGCATGTAGGATAGGATTCGAACCGTCAACCCCCGTGCCTCTCTCACTTACTAGTCCTAATTCATGGATTGGAGGATTGGAAGCGGCCGCAGCGTCTCCATGCACCCAGCTTCTCTTCCCGCTGCCGCCCGATGGGAAGAAAAAAACACGTGCAGGAATCCGGTCTGGAAATCTGGGGAAAAAGTCTTGAGTAAAATGTGGAGTGAGGGAAGAGGAGTCGCCCCTGCCGCTATCGTCCCCGCCGCCGCCACCGCCACTCCGCCGCCACCACTTCCCTAAATTGTCCCGCGAAGAGTGTTGGCATTAAGTCGTCTCGCCGCGGCCTGTCACGTCCTGGAAAAATCTTCGGAGCCCCAAACTTGATGTCAAATGATAATGCCGGAAACTTACTTAATCTGTCTCTTTCCTTTCTCTCTCTCTCTCTCTCTCTCTCTCTCTCTCTCTCTCTCTCTCTCTCTCTCTCTCTCTCTCTCTCTCTCTCTCTATCTATCTATCTATCTATCTCTATCTATATGGGTTGGGGTGGAAAAATGGAGGCTTTTTCGAGGTATGGGATAAGGAAGGGAGTGAATCAGGGGTATGGGTTCCGGTGGGTTGAGAAGGGGAGACTGAGAGTTTCCATGGGTCGGGGTTGGGGAAAGAATGGAGACTGTTTGGGATGAGAGATAGGAGATAGGGGCTTTGGGGTTTCGTGGAGGTTGGACTGGGGCTGTGGATTGGGCGGTCCTGGGGTAAAATAGGAGAGGGGTTTGAGGTTGGTGGGAGCTAGATGGGTCTCTGGTAAGGGCGGTTCAGGGGATAGGACTGTATTAGGACAGGAGAGGGCTTTAGAAGTTTGGGGGACTGGAGATAGGACAATAGGGGGGCTTTTCCGGGGTGGAGGATGGAACAGGAGGGGACTTTTTGGGGAGGGGGGATAGGAGAGGAGGGGAATTTTGGGGGTTGGTTGGGCCAGGATGGAGCGGGGATGTAGCGAGGGCGGGTCTGGGTTGGCGTTTACAGGCGTCCCCCCTAAAATGAGTGATGGACGCTGGGTTATTTAATTACGTAGCGATCCCCGGAAGCCAAAGGATGATTATTGGCGGATCAAAGTGACGTTCCACCACCACCACCACCACCACCACCACCACCACCACTGTAGCTACTGTCATCCCCCCTCTCTCTCTCTCTCTCTCTCTCTCTCTCTCTCTCTCTCTCTCTCTCTGATCCGCCCGTTCTTTTTTTCTTTGTCCTTTATCTTCCTTACGCGTCCCTTCTCTCTCTCTCTTTCTCTCATTCTCTTTCATCCCCTTATGTTAATCCTCCTCATTTTGGGTCTCTCTCTCCCTCTCTCTATCTCTCTCCCTCCCTCTCTCTCTCTCCTGGCATCCTTTATACTCTGCTATCTCCCCTCTTGTCTCCTTTGTCTCTTTCTCTCTCTCTCTCACTCTCTCTTTGTCTCTCTTATTCACTCTTCTCTCTAAGCTTAATACTCTCTCCCTTTTTATTATTCTATTCTCTTTCCTCCCATTTGCACTCTCTCCTTCCTTTCCATTTATCCTTTTCTCTCTATCATATTAACTCTATCTTAAGCTTCCTACTAATTATCCCTTTTCTTTTATTTCTCCTCTTCTCTCTCTCTCTCTCTCTCTCTCTCTCTCTCTCTCTCTCTCTCTCTCTCTCTCTCTCTCTCTCTCTCTCTCTCTCTCTCTCTCTCTCTCTCTCTCTCTCTCTCTCTCTCTCTCTCTCTCTCTCTCTCTCTCTCTCTCTCTCTCTCTCTCTCTCTCTCTCTCTCTCTCTTTCTCTCTCTCTCTCTCTTCTTCCTCCCTGTCCATTCCTCCTTTTCTCTCCCGTAAACTTTCCTTCAACTTATTACTTACAAACTTCCTCACACGTCCCAGCCTCCTCTCAGTACTTCGCAGAATCTTGTACTTTTCCCCCACTCGTTCACTTTTCCTCCATATTTGCTGATCTCTTCACTTTTTTTCTTTTTTTCCTCGTCCTTTTTCTATTCCATCATCATCATAGTAGTAGTAGTAGTAATAGTAGTGTAGGATAACTATTTCAGTATTAAGATTTTCAGGTTAATTCAATCACCCCTTTTTTTACATTTTCCCTTGGGCTTATAATCCTAAGTTTCCGTTACGGGGTAGTAGTTGTACGTTACCTCCCGCTACTCCTAAAATACGTTCCCCGGGGGGTCTACAATCACCTCCAGATTGACAATTACACTGTGTCTTTGTGGCTCTAAGAGGTAGGAGGCTGTGTGGAGGGCAGTAACGGTCTCGAGGCCTCATCAAAACCAGAGACCATATTCTCAAACATTTCTGGGTCTGGGTCGGTAGGCTCAGACGCTTTTGCCTCTCACATCAACCATTTCCAAAGTCCGTAAAGGAGATAAATCGGGTTCTAACAAGGGTTTTCCTAGATCCGCGGTACAGAAGAATGGTCGAACTACCCTCAGGATCATAAATCGGGTTCTAATAAGGGTTTTTCCAGATCCACGGTACAGAAGAATGGTCAAACTACCCACAGGATCATAAAGGTACATTTGAATATGCCAAAAAAATCCAATGAAAGCCTTATCAAATATATATGCCTGGGCACCGAAATGTTTATGAATATGACCCGTACACACACACACACACACACACACACACACACACACACACACACACACACACACCTACATTTGGTAAGGCTTTCGTAGAGATTGCGGATACTTCCATAGATAGTTTTTGAGCCTAGTGATAGTATGATAAGGCTTCTGCTCCATGAACGTTAAAAAAAAACTCGTGAGAACCTGACTCTTCTCATTTGTGGCCTTTGGTAATATTTGTTGCTGAGAGCCGAAAGCTGTTGAGAATACGAGCTTAGGGAATTCTACGAGGGAACACGAACACTAGGAAAAAGCAAAAGAAAATTATTTGAATAGCAACGAAGAATTAAAGTATCAAGGAGAAATAGTGGGAGACATAACAAAGACACGAACAGACACGAAAACCGGGAAAAAGTCAAGAAAAATCAATAGAGCAGAAAAAGAAGAATTAAAGTAACAAGAACGACATAGAGGGAGCCGCTGCAAAGGCTTATCCCACGCCTCGACTGGACTGGCCGAACAAGGGCAAGAGAGGCGGATGGAAAGGCCCTAAACTGTACAAACGAGAAGTAAAGAAATATGTAAATTTGAAAGTCACCCAAACCTCCAGAAAACACGTAACTTTAAAGGCTAGAAATGGGGAGGAAGATAAATTTTGAGGCTCACTTGAGAAGACAAAGAAAGGAAGAAAACAGAGGAAGAAAAGCAATAGAGCACATGAAGGATAGAAGAAGGAAGAGAAAGGCAATAGAACTTATGAAGGAAAGAAGGAAGAAACGAAAGAAAGTAAGAGAACGTGGAAAAAGGAAAAAAATAAACAGTGTAGCATACGAAGGAAAGAAAGACAAGTTATAGTGATGTGAATTTGTTGTTGTTGTTTTTTTTAATCTCGAGATGCAACACAACAATATGAAAAAAAAGGTATTATGTTTTATTTATTTTCGTCTTTAATTAAGCAGAACCTTTCAATAGCGTTCACTTTTTCTCTTTTCCATCAAATTTATTCCAAGCGAAGTCTTTGAAAAGGTCGTCTGTCTTGAAATATATATCCGTAAACATCGTTATATTGCCTTTACAACTTTTCTGTGAACTAAAATTCATGTGCAACAAACGCAACAAACTTCGTCTTCCTCGACAGTCGAACCGGAATGAAACAAGCGTAGCGAAGCAGCGAGTCCGAACCAGTGAACTGGAGACGAGTTGGGGAGTGTGTGAGAGAATTGCCTCGATACTTCCCGGTCAAAAAGTTTTCTCATTAAAGTAGAAAACCCGCCCGAGACTTATTGTTCTCTCTCATTTGGCCGTCAGGTGGCGGTAAAGAGGCGCCTCGGAACTGTTTCGAGACATCTGCGCGAAGTAATTAATGACTCACAAGTGTCATTCATTCCCGTAAGGCTCTCACCTCCTTTAAGCCTTTCATCCTTTTTAATTGATTTTCTGGGTATTTCTCTCCATCTTTTGTGTGTGTATCAGGTCTCAAGCATTTCTTATACATTTTCTTTTACTTTGTCACCTCGTTCCCCTCTCTGGCTTCCTGTTTCTTCGTCATCCCTTCAACACCCTTTCATCCTGTTTTGATTGACTTTCTGCGTATTTCTGTCCTTTTTGCGTATTGGGTCTCACGCACCTCTTTCTAAAACCTTTACTCAACTTCCACCTTCGTTCCTTTCTCTGCTTGTCCCTTCATCATACTTTCACCTTTCATTCTTCTTTAATTGATTTTCTGGGTATTTCTTTCATCTTTTATGCCCCCCCCCGGTCTCATGCATCTCTCTCATACAATTTCCTAGACTTCAACCTTCGTCTTTCTATGCCAGCCCGTCCCTTCGTCTTCCCTTCACTTCCACACCGGCGTCTCCCTGCACCGATCCAGTTTCCCATCCATCAGTCTCTTCTCCCTTTTCCCGCGGCACTTCGCCATCACCAGCACCCCGCCCTGCGCATACATTTTTTCCCTTCCCTTCATATCCCGATCATCAAAGGGGCCAGCGAGAGATACTTTGGCGGGGGATGAATTGTCAAAACGGTGCGTCGCCCTTACGATCAATACGAGGGAAGAGAAGGAGGAGGAGGAAGAGCAAACGAGGGAGGCGTATAGTGGATAGAGGAAAGCGGAGAGGGAGAAGGAGCAGGGGCGAAGAGGGAGGCAGGACAGTACTCAAGGCTTCGTTTATCTCCGGGTTGCTAAGCGGCGGGCGCAGGTGCTAGGGAAAGTTGGCTCAAGTTTAGGATCCTGGGAGTGAGTTGCAGATGCGTTCGTGGGCCTCCGAGTGCTCTGAGTTCGAGGATAGAGTTGAGGAGTGTGTGTGTCTGTGTGGAGGTTTCATGCTACTGCGCCACTACTACTACTACTACTACTACTACCATTTTTTTTTTTACAGTAAACGAAGCAGCTCAAGGGCAAAAATAGATAACATTGCACTGCTTCAATAAAAGAAATAGAGGAGTTGTCAAAAGAGACTCAATTTCGGATGGAGAGGTGTTTTGATAGTCCTCTCTCCCACTACTACTACTACTATTACTACTACTACTACTACTACTACTACTACTACTACTACTACTACTACTGCTATCAATTTGTAGGCGTCTGGACTTCGATTTATTTCACTTAAGAGTTTATTTAATACTGTTTTTGAGGCAAGTTATTTTGATTCATTTTTTCTCTTATGAATAAAAAGTAACACGCATCTCAAAAAAATAAAGTAGACTTGATTTTATGAATATACAACCACGCGTAGATCGTCCAGGAAATTACAGAAGCTCTAAATTCGCGTTGAGGACGAAGAAAAAAAGAGGGAAAAAAAAATGTTCCCCGACAAAAACTCCTGCAGCCCCTCCGTCATTTTCGCGCGAGAATTGAAGGGAGAAAGCAAAAAAAAAAAAAAAAAAAAAAAGCCGCATCACTCTGACATCTCCCTCACAAAGCAAATTATCCCAGGCAGTAAAAAAAAAAAAAGGCGGTAAAAAAGAGCCACAGATTGAAGGCGTCAGATAAGATTCCTCAGAGATAAACAAATTGCACGATTACTATCCTTGCTCTTTTTTTTCATTTTCTCTCTCTCTCTCTCTCTCTCTCTCTCTCTCTCTCTCTCTCTCTCTCTCTCTCTCTCTCTCCAATCCTCCCCCTTTCCTCCCTTATCTCAACTCCCTTCCTCCCTCCCCTCATCTGTTCCCAAATCCCCTATCACCTATTTGATCCCCTTCCCTTCCCTTGCCTTCCCTTATCTACCTACGCTCCCTTTTCCCTCCCTTCCTACCCACGCTCTCCCTGCACTGCCGTCACCCTTCCTTCCTTCACCCTCCGCGGTCTGCCAGAAGCGAAATCCTTGCATGAAAATATTTTGACCAGACTAAATCCGCCTGCAAGTGCCGCAAGAGATATGCATTGGGATGAGGCAAGCACTATTTACGGCGACCTGTAATCCGAAGTCATCGAAGACCCGTCCGTGGCGCCCGTCAAAAGGGTCGGCGGGGTAGAAAGAGGGGTCTGTCGGTGCAGATAGTGTGTGTGTGTGTGTGTGTGTGTGGAGGGGGGGAGGGGGGGGGGACTTCTTCAACACCGCAGTAAAAGAGCCGTGTGATACTGTGTTCTTCACTTTCTCACACATAACAAGAATGCGACACATGAAAGTACAACACAAGTGCCTCTTATTACTTCAGTCTCCTCCTCCTGGTCTTCCTTCTTCTTCTCGTCCTCTTCCTCAACACAAGAAGAACTCTGTAGCACGTGTTCATCCTTCCCTCACACGCAACACAAGGAACGCTACACAGGAAACTATCACACAACTGCCTCTATTACTCCTCCTCCTCCTCCTCGTCTTCCTCCTCCTCCTCCTCCTCCTCTTCCTCAGCACAAGAAGAACCCTGTAACACTTTGTCCTTCCCTCACGCAACACACGAACGTAACACAGGAAACTATAATAGAACAACTGCTTCCATCACCTCCTTTTCCTCCTCCTCGTCTTCCTCCTCCTCCTCCACGGCCTTGAGAGCATGCACGTCACCTTTCTAACCTGTCGTTCAAGGCGCCTAGGTGTGCGGTGTCCCTGTCCCGCCGCTCAGGTAATCACACGGCCCTAGGGAGGTGTCGGCGTAAGGGAAGGATCACAGACATTATTCCCGGCGTGGCGTGCGTGGTAAAAGTCGCGTTTCACCCTCACAGGATTGAAACCCAACACCGAAGGGAGTAATTTTGCTGCCCAGGCGTCGAGGAAAATGTTCGCGGCGTTAATTATTTCCCACGCACATGACCGCTAGAGTGTGGAGGTGCTGTGGGTGCTTTGAGGGCCCTGGGTGGCGGGTGTAGCGGGCGGGATGGTGCAGTTAGTGGATTAAAAGGAGAGCTGGGCGTTTAATTGAAGGTGGTGTATTCGAAATGAACGTGTAGTGTATTCAGTCCAGTAGCGACACCCTTGATGCTCTTAAGGTCTGAATATGTATGGGGGTGGTAAAGCAGATGTGTGTGTGTGTGTGTGTGTGTGAGTGTGTGGGGTGCGGTGGGGGGCGACGTAACACCTGGCAACAGTTGGCACGTGATTCGCGCGTACCAGCGGCCGTGGCAGTCCAGCTTCAAGGCCAAAAGATGTAGCAGGCGTGTGTGTGTACGTAGGTGTGGAAGCAGTGGCGGAGGGAGGCAGAGGGAGAGGCTGATAAAGTGTAACAAAACGAGAGGAGAACACCAGCGCCGGGGACGGGGTGATGGCCGGCACCGTTGCCAGACTATCGTACTCAGAGCCGCGTATTTAACGATATCTGGCCCATAGCTGTTGCCAAGAAGCACCAATAATTAACCATTTAAACGATAACCATATATGAAGGCAGTTATTTGGGTGATGAAAGCAGTTTTTGGGTCGGAAATCAGAAACATAAAGAGGCGGAGTACGACAATCTGGCAACGTTGATGGCTGGGCGCTCGGCATCACCCCGCGCCGCTGCCAGACGGAGGAGCAGGTGTGAGGAGGGTCGGATCCCCCTGCCAATTTTCCCAGCATGTAGCTAAATAATTTCCCGTCAATTGACCCCGTGTAGTCCGGTCCACTCCCGCGCTAACCCGCTATTTGCCAGTCCCAGTCCCACTTAAAATGGCGGCCTGATGAGCAATAGTGTTCCTAGAGTAAGGCAGGTTATTTTGCCCGGCCTGATGTTATCGAAAATGACTATCTTTATAATAATGACTCCGCATGCAGATCCCCACGCGGACCTCCCTGCCCCCTGCCCTGGATCCCTGCACGCCGCTCTCATGAGGGGCGAAGAAGACCTGCCGGGCCCCGAACTCGCAGGACAATATTCTTAAACACCTTGAAACCCAATCACCATTTGACAAGGTTTTCGTAGGAGTTGTGGGCCTTTCAATGGGTAGTTTTAAGACCCTGGTGGTAGTTTGATGCTTCGTCTGTGCCCTGAACCTAAACACTCATTGGAACCCGACTGATCTCTTTTAGGTTTTCGTAGAACCCGACTGATCTCTTTTAGGTTTTCGTAGAACCCGACTGATCTCTTTTAGGTTTTCGTAGAACCCGACTGATCTCTTTTAGGTTTTCGTAGAACCCGACTGATCTCTTTTAGGTTTTCGTAGAACCCGACTGATCTCTTTTAGGTTTTCGTAGGAGTTGTGGGTCTTTCAATGGTAGTTTTAAGACCCTGGTGATAGTATGACCCCTCCTCAGTACCCTGAACCTAAGAAAACACTCATTAGAACCCGACTGATCTCTTTTAGGTTTTTGTAGGAGTTGTGGGTCTTTCCATGGGTAGTTGTATGACCCCGATGGTAGTTTGACTCTTCTTCTGTACTCTTAACCTAAAAGAAGACTGGAAATATTTGATGGGAGAGGCGGAAGCGTGTGAGATACCGACCTACACGAACATCATATTGACGATTCCATTTTCCTATCAACTAAAGGATTAAAAATTACTTGACTCCATTCGCCTGTCAACATCAACATCGTCCGCGTCACTAAGTCGTATTGAAGGGCGAGTTGGAGGTGAGACTTTTACTTTAATTGAATAGAAACATTATTATTTAGTTTGTATCAATATAGCACGCAAGACAACCCTTTGAAACACTGAATGAAGACTGACTTAGGTGATATTTTGCGGCTGACGAGAGAGAGAGACAGACAGACAGACAGACAGACAGACAGACAGAGAGACAGAGAGAGAGAGAGAGAGAGAGAGAGAGAGAGAGAGAGAGAGAGAGAGTCGGAAATGGTACCTAAGATGGCGTCTGTAAAATCTCCCGAGCGATAATTTCTCCAGGGAGGCGCCGGTGATGGATACGGGCTCACTCACGCCTCCTGCACCCCTTACCCCCCACAGATACCCCCCAGCTGTCACCCCCCTCACTTACACACCCTCCCATAGTCCCATTGCAGTCCCCACACAACTCCCCACAGTCTTCCTTCCCCTCTTTTCTTGCCCTTCCTCCTCCCTTCTTTTTTCCCCCTTATTTCCCTCCTACCATCTTCTTTATTCCCTCATCAGCCTCAGCATCCTCCATCTTCCTTTTCTGTCCTTTTCCACTCCTATTTTCATTTACTTTCTTCCCGCTGCCTGCTTTCCCTTCCTCTTCCCCCTCTTCGTTTTTTTTTTATTTTCCTCTTGTTTCCGTTCATACATCTCCGTCACTACCCCTCATCTACCTCAACATCCTCTACCCCTCTTTTTTTCCTTACTTTCTTCCCCCCTAAACTTTCCCCTTAAACCTATGCCCTCATGTAATCGGCCACCCTCCTCTTCTTTCCTTTTCCCCTCCTCCTTTTTTCCTCTTTCTTTTTCCCCCATAAAGTTTCCCCTTAGAGTAATCCCTTCCCTCCTCCCTTTCACTTTTATCTCCTTTCACTTTTCACTTTTTTCCCTTTCCCTTTTCTTTTCCACCTTCATTAGCCATTTGTTTTCATTAGCTGCGTCTGTCTTAATCATCTTCTCCCTGGTCTTACACCTTTCCTTAATTAGTGGATCTCCGGTCTTACCTTACCTGTGTGTGTGGGGGGGGGGGTGGATGGATGTAGGGTGCGTATGTGTGTGTGTGTGTGTGTGTGTGTGTGTATTAGAGTGTATTCGTCGCTTAGTTACGAAAGCCTATTATCTCTCTCTCTCTCTCTCTCTCTCTCTCTCTCTCTCTCTCTCTCTCTCTCTCTCTCTCTCTCTCTCTCTCTCTCTCTCTCTCTCTCTCTCTCTCTCTCTCTCTCTCTCTCTCTCTCTCTCTCTCACACACTCTCTCTCACACACACACACACACACACACACACACACAGCGAGAGAGAGAGAGAGAGAGAGAGAGAGAGAGAGAGAGAGAGAGAGAGAGAGAGATGGTGCAGGAGTCTGGGAAGGAGTTAGAAGCTCAGTCCACACAACTTCCACGCTGCTAATGGATTTGTGTCTGGAATACTTAATGAAACACATGATTCTGGCTTCATAATTCGTCCTGAGCCTCACTTTTTACGCGTGTGCTGCACTGGGATGGGACGGACAGACTCGCAGCTTAATCTTCGGCGACCCTGTGGAGTTCAAACCCATTTAGTTGAAATTCAAGGATCTGCAGTGCTCTGGAACGAGGCGAGGATGGACGATGAAGCGGCGTGGCCCTGCGTGGGTATGTGTGTGTGTGTGCGTGTGTGTGTGTGTGTGCCGAGGAGGGAGAGTCGGGCCGCAGGTAACATGACACCCCGAGAGTGACAGGTGTGCGGCGGGGAAGGTCAGAGGAGGCACAAATTGCACACCTTGCTGAATGGAAAGTACATGTTTGATGGCGGGAAGCTGGTACTGAGTTTTTTTAGACAGTGATATTATACAGAAGGTCTCCATGAAGGTTAAAATAGTTGTAAGTTTGGACATGTAAAAACTAGGACCTCATATTTGGTTTAAAGGGAAAGAAATGGAGGGTAACCTTGCTGAATCGAAAGTGCGTGTTTGATGGTTAAAGGTTGCTCCTCCTGTCTGTAGGCAATGATATTATACACCACTCAAGGACAATTCGAATCCTTGTATCGTTAACATGTAAGAACTAGGACTTTATATTTGTTTTTAAGGAGAAGCGAGGGGCGAGTGGCTGACCTTGCTGAATGAAAAGTGTGTTTGATTGTGAGAAGTCCTGATGTCTGAAGGGTACGATATTATACATACTGTCTCCAGGAAGGTCCGAATACTTGGAACTTGGAACATGGAAAAATTAAGGACATTATATTTGTTTTTAAGGAGAAGGGAGGGGCGAGTAGCTGACCTTGCTGAATGAAAAGTGTGACTAGTGATGTCTGAAGGATATGATATTATATTATACTCCAGGAAGGTCCGAATACTTGTAACTTGGAACATGGAAGAATTAAGATTATATTCGTTCTGAGAGGAAGGGGGAAGCGAATAACCACCAAACTCACACACAAAGAAGCATTGCGCATAAAAATCTTCCTCCTGATATATGAAGGCAATAATATAAAACTGAGTGGCTCTGGAAAAGTAATAGTTCATATGATTTAAAAGCAGGAAGAAACTTAAAACTTCATGTCTTTATTGTATTGAGGACCTGAACAACCACTGACCTCGCAAGAAAGAATGTATTGATCACCGAAACCTTCTTAGTGAAGTATTATTACAACAACTTACGGCGAAAGAAGTGAATTTACAACAGTTTGACTTGGGCGCCCTCTTCGTTGCTTCCTCCATCGATTCAGTCCTTCCGTGAATAGAATAGTTTACGGTTATTGCGTTCACTTAGTAGCTCGGCGGTCGCTCATAACGCCGCACTAGATTACAGCGAATAGCAGAGGTGAGATTACGGCCAAGTTTAATTAAAAGTGCGTCATAATTATCGAGGCAGGCTAATTAACAGTGAATGCCAAGCTCGTTCACGTAAATATCATGTAGAATATTCATACCATCATGGCGCTCAGGAACAGATGTTGGGAGGTATTACAACTACAAGTATTTCAACGCACAGTACACATGTTATTCGACTCCATAAATAGGTAGAGTTTTATTAATATATTTTTTCAGGTATCAGGAATTGCTTGTTTTTCGTGTTAAAAAAAATATATTAGGAAGCATTACAAGTATTAGAACGCGCAGTACACATGTTATTCGAGTTCATAAATAAGTGGGAGTTGTATTAATATTTTTTTCAGGTATTTAATTGATTGCTTACCTTTCGTTCTGCAAAACATAAAGGAGAGATTGGGAGGTATTACAAATATTACAACGCTCAGTAAACATGTTATTCTAGTTCATAAATAAGTGGGAGTTGTATTAATATTTTTTTCAGGTATTTAATTGATTGCTTACCTTTCCTTCTGCGAAATATAAAGGAGAGATTGGGAGGCATTACAAGTATTACAACGCTCAGTACAAGTGTTATTCGCCCTTGTAAATAAGTCAGGTGTCTCATCAATATGTCTTCAGGTATCGCTAATTAATACTTTCGTTCTCTTAATATAAAAGGAGACATGTTTAGAGCTATAACAAGTTTTACAACGCTCAGTACATATGTTATTCTCCTTCCTAAATAATAATCAGTTCTATTAACATATTTTCAGGCTTCATATATTGCCTCTCTTACGTTCTAAAAACAACAACATATATAATTAAATCTAAACTGCCCAATACCATCACCTCCATAAACACCCTAAATACACTAATATACTCCCTCGTTCCAGTGTGTATAAAAAAGTCATTAGTTAGATCCATTAAAAATATATATATCAGCGGAACTCGTTAGAACAGGCATTAGTTATTCTCATTAAAACAGCGCATTAGCCAGACCGATGCTGAGTGTTTTAAGCAGTAAATCACACGAGGAGCGGACCGTCCCCTAAACGCACTGTGCCCCTGAACACCTGTGACTCACCTGGCCGGGCCCATAAGCACCTGGCCTTATTTAGAACACCTTACGGAGATAACAACTCAGGTGGGCCGTGGAAAGAGTAGAGATAGAGGAGGAAAAGAAGGAGAAGGAGAAGGAAAGGAAAGGGAGCAAGAAGAGGAGGAAGAGGGGAGGGAACAAGAAGAAGAGGAAGAGGAGGAAAGAGACGCAAAATATATATAAGGAGAAAAGGGTAGATGAATAACAGTAGTAGAAAGAAAAGGCAAGAAGGAGGAGAAAAAATTGGCGAAAAGAATGGGGAGAAAAAGAGTAAATAAACGAATCGGGAGCAAGAGGCAAAGAAAGGGAGGGGAAATGAGGGAAAAAGTGAAAAGAAGTACATGGAAAAAGAGGAAAAGATGAATATGGAAAAATGACAAGGAGGAAAAAAGAGATAGCAGGTCTTGGAAAGCAGAGATGAATGCTGATGAGGTAGTTAAAAAAAAAGAAAGAAAACAGGAGGAGGAGGAGGAGAAGAAAAAAAGATAGAGACAAACGAAAAAGGGAAAAAAAGAGGGGAAGAGATAAAAGGATGAGGGAGAAAACCCAGAAGAGCAAAGGGGAAAGAGGCAAAAGATATAGGGAAAAAAAGACAGTTAAACAAGGTAAATGGATGAAGGGAAAAATGTCAAGAGCAAAGAGGAAAGGGACAAAAGAAGTAAAAAGGAAAAAAAAGGAGGAAAGATGTAAAAGGAAGAGGAGAAAAATATCAGAAAAGCAAAAGGGGAAAGGGGCAAAAGATTAAAAAAAAAGGAAAATAAAAGAAGGGAAAATGGAAAAGAATGAGGGGAAAATAAAGCGGGAAAAGCGAGCCTCGTGATGCGCACCGACGGCCAATGGTTCGTGGGCTGGAAGGTTGGACGGCTGGGCGGCATCAAGCTCATCACGGGGCCTTTAGACGCTCCTCCGCGGCCGACACGCGTCTGTTTACTCTCCCCAGCGAGCGGGAGCGTTAGCGCCGCCCGCACGTTACCCTTAATGAATAGTTAACAGCGTAATGAAGACACATGGAGGCCGCTTGGGGAGGGGCCGACCGTAGGACCTGGCGTGATGGTCCCCGGATGGGTTTTGATGCCTCGCGGTGATGTGGTTTTTGTTTTAAGGGACTCTTTTAAGGGTGTTTTGTTTTTGAGGGAGTGGTAAGGGAGCGGTGGGTGTGTCATTTTGTTTTCCCTCCTGTCATTCTCCATTTAAGGTCTTTTCCATGGTAATTTCGGGGTGTCCATTATGTTTTTATGTTTTATTTCCTGAGGGAGTATTTCTGTTTTCTTTTTAATTCCTTGTGGGTGAAAGAGCTTTTGTGTTTGTTCTTTCTCCGCTTGAATTTGTTTGCCCAGTTGCCGCCTCGTGTGTATTTCTTCAGTGGGTTTGTGTTTGTTTCCCCTGTCGTGTTTCTGCGTGTTTGGCTCCCGGCGTGTTTCTGGCCGCCGCGACACACAAACGGACCTGCCACAAGGCGTTCGTCAGCAGCCAGGACGGAAATGTCGACGTGAGGTGAACCCGCAAGCCCTCTAGCCCTTGTCCTCTTCTCCGACCTTCTCCGCGTGTCCTTCCCCCCTCCTCCGCCCTGTATCCTACCTCCTCCTTTTCTCCCTCTCCCCCCTCCCGGTGCACCAGGCTTTATTGTCATTCTGGTCGGCTTGCTCAAAGTATTCGCCGAGAAGTCCCCGTGGAACCGTAGTCTCGGTGAGACTCCTCGTAAAAAAAAAAAAAGTGAAGAATCGACCTAATGGCGGCGACAGGGCGCGGTGAGCCAGGCCCGCGGCGGCTGAAGATGGGCAGGCTTGGCTCTTCCTGTGGCTCCTTCCCTTACAGCTACAGGAAGGGGAGTATGGGGGAGGAAGACGTGTGTTGCACTCCCATTAGGTCCCCAGACAGCGGCGGGGCGTGGACAGGCGTGACTCGTCTTCTGTCTCCTTCCCCTACGGCTACCGGGCGAAGGAGGAAGAGGTGTAGGAGGGAGGAAGAACTGTGTTGCCCCCCGTCAGGCTCCCAGACAGCTGTAGACAGTGGCGGGGCGTGGGGGTCGTTGTCATGTTGATGTCGCCGGCGTCTCTGAGTGTCGCGTGACGCCCCGCCTGTCGCACGGTCAAAATATTTTCCACATTTTTCTTGTTTCCTCTTTTTACTTTGTTACGTTTCTCATATTTCATCTCGGGCGTCACCTGATCTCGTTGTGGCGTCGCCTGAGCGTCCTCCCGCTGCGCCGCGCTGGCAGGTGCACGGAGGCAAGGCAGAGGCACACACAACGCCGCCGCTGCTCAACTAAGGCCGTGCACGCCCCGCCCCTTCACCTTGTCACCCTTCACCGCCCTCACCCACACCTGGACGACCGCCGCGGGCTACCTTCACGGCTGCGTCATCCACCCGCGTGAGTCAGCTGGCGGCGTCACCCGTGTTAGGCGTCCCCGCAGAAGGGCTGGCATGCGCGGCGGGTCACTGGGTGCTCACTCCCCCTCCCCTATCCTCCCCGCCCACCCCGCCAGCGGCCAGCACTACGGGTGTCAGCCGCCGCCACCCGCCAGACAAAGGGCGGCGGACCATTTGCAGCACATAAAAAAAGCGTAGAAGGCCCTACGACCTCTCCCTCCCCCTCCCTCTCCCTCTCTCACCCTCTCTCCCTCCCCCTATCCCCTCTGTCCCCGTCACCTCATCCTCTCCTCCGTCCTCTTGTTTCTCCTTCATCCCACTCTCCATTCTTCCCCATTACTCTATCCCCGTCTTATTCATCTTCTCCTCATTCTCTTCCTCCCCTCTTTTCGTCCCATCTCCTATCTCTCACTGTTGCTCCTCCCCTTCTCTCATCCATTTTTTTCTCCGTTTATTTTTCCTCCCTGTACTTATCCTTATTCTCTTTCCTCGTCACCACTTTCCTCTCGTAATTTTTCTTCTCTGTACTTTTTCCCTTCCTTCATTGCTGTTCCAGGTTCTCTCCTCCCCGTCCTCCTCCTCCTCCTCCTCCTCCCTCATCGCCTCCTTCCTCCTCACCATCGTTTGTCTCTTCGTAACCCGAGCCCGAGGGAGGCCCCGAGACACCGACCCATACAAACAGACGCGGGACAGGGCGAGACATCCTAAATGCCCGCCGGACTTGCTGTCATATGTTTGTGTTCCTCGAAATGCGTCAGCTATCCATTCTGCGGGCCGACCAGATCACCCGTAATGGCTCGCCTCGCCCGCAGCCTCCCCCTCTCTCTCTCTCTCTCTCTCTCTCTCTCTCTCTCTCTCTCTCTCTCTCGCTTCAGAATAAATGGTTTGGATTCTCTTGGTTTTGCGTCTTCGGTTGTTCTATTTTCGCGTCCATTTTCTCCTTCTCTTTCTCTCTTGCTACGTGCTTGCCAAACATATTACTGAAGGATTGACTGGATTGGAGAGAGAGAGAGAGAGAGAGAGAGAGAGAGAGAGAGAGAGAGAGAGAGAGAGAGAGAGAGAGATGCAAAGTTTTCAGCCGGTCAAGGGTAGGATTTAAAGCTTCTGACGGGGAATCGCAGAAGGGGACAAACAAGACTAACCCGTGGCAGCTTCATCGTGTCCCGCCCTGCCCTTGTGCTTCCCTGCTGCTGTGGGCGCCGTGGCAGTAGCTGAGCAGACCCGATCCACAGCAGCAGCGGCGGGAGGAGGGGCGAGGGAATATGAGGCGTAGTTGTCATCGCCGCCACCAGGGGACTAAGAGCTATAATCACCCTTACGACCGGTTCTTGTAGCGCCGCCCCGAGACCGACAGGGCTGGAGGCGACAGCAGCAGACGTGAGGATGACGCTGTGAACTCCATTACAAAGCCCGACGCCGCTACCGAGGACAATCAGAAAGGATAAAAAATATATATAAAATTACCTGAATGTGTCAGCTTTTTTATCGTGCTGTCAGATGATCTTTCTCCGCCGCGGTGCTACAAGGAGGAGGAGGGAAAAAAAGGAGTGTGGAAAAGTGGTACGAGAGGAAGAAGAGGAGTGTGGAGAGGAGGTATAGAGAGGGAAGTGCGCCAGGGTGGGTGTGTGGACGACAATGAGAGTGGAGGAGCAGCAGCAGCAGGATAAGGAGGAGGAGGAGAGGAGGGACACGTAACGGGACGGGCACGGCCGGCTATGGAGTAACCGCCACATTTGAATGCAGTAGATGGCCGTGCCTAGGTGGCCGCCGTGCCCCGGGGAGCTGCTGGTCTGCCGCGCCCTCCCCGGCCCTTGTCAGCCTGGTAATTGACGGGGGCGAGAATCTATAACGCATCCTTACCAAGATTAAGTCCCTCTGAGCAGGTGAATCGGGGCGCGTTCAACACAGGTTTAGGAGGTCCATCGCGGTGAGTGGGTGGTCATTACGGGGCCGCGGCGAGGCGCTGATCGGCGGGCCGGCGGGCACCATCCTGTTCCGTCGAAGTCTGTGTTGCGTGGCTTACCGGCGGGGTAGGGGGGGAGGGATGGGTGCTGCGATGTGATTGTATGCATTACTCCAGCCAGGAAAGGCGATACTGCCGTCGTCAGCTGCCGCGGGTGGAAGGTCGCCGTCAGAAGGGGCAGGGGCGTGGCGGGGGCGTGTCCGCCTGACCTCCTGCCGGTGGTGCCCCTGCATGCCGCCTGGGAGCGAAAACAGACATCAGGGAGGAAGGGAATCATGGCCATTATGCTGTTAGTGTTGCTGCAGGACCCGCCGCGGATGGTATCTGCGCCGGACCGGTACTCCCGCCGCCCCGCGCCTCACGCCCGGGTGCCGTGTGTGGCGGTGACCCCCGCGAGGTGACCCGCTACCCGGCACCTGTAGGGACGGAGGTTAATCTCCCCTTTGTGGCGGGGGAAAGAGGCCGCGACGGGAGACTCCTGGGGCCGCGAGGGGTAATCTGAATTTATAGAAGAAAGATGATCATCGCGGAATTGAAAATTACGGGTGATGGCGTGATGGAGGCCAGACCGTGACCTCCTCCGGGGTGAAGAGGTGAGGGGGGGGGCGAGAGCGGACCAGATAAGGGAGAGGAACGGGATACGAGGAGGAAGGGGGAAGGGTGTAATGAAGGAGGGGAGGAAGGGGGGGCGGGGCCTGGATGTACTATAATGGTGAGAGGGAATGCGGAGGGACTGCGAGGAAGAGAAGAAAGGGAAGGGAAGGGAAGTATAACAGGTTTTTTTGTGATCAAGAGAGAGACAAGAGAAAGAGAACTATAAATAACAAGACGGGGCGCCTCAAAGAAGTTAGTAGGGAAGGATAAGAATGCAAGGGCAGTGTTTCTAGAGGAGGAAGACGAAGAAAAACCGGTAGGGAAATGGTTTTTATATACGCTCTCCGAGATATAGAAAAGACAGCAATAGGAAGAAAAGTATACCTGGGGAGAGAGTGGACGAAGGACAGTGAAGAGGTGAGGAGTGTAGGGAAAGCAAGGCAAAAAAGTGGAGTAGTGCTGGGACAAAAATAAAAGGAGTATTTTTTTAACAGGAACACATACTATAGCTGCGCCTGACCCCTGAGCTCACCACAGTAAGGTAAAGAAAGTAAAGAAAGAAGGAGACTAAAAAGAAAACAAAACAGAAAGGGAAGGAATATAAACGTAGAGAACAAAATGAAACCAAAGAAGAACCATTAAACCCAAGAAAACAAAGAATAAAGAAAGAAAGGAACAGTTCAGGAGAGGAAGGGCAGCGAGGAGCAGGGAGAGGAAGGCGGAGAGGAGGGCAAGACAGCTGGTCCGGTTGGAGGTTGTCAGATGGCCAGATAACCCCCAGTCGTCGGCGGTAAAGCATGGAGGAGGCTCTATCGGCGGCCGGCATCACGGGGCGGGACTCGCGCGCCGGGACGCCTAATTCCCCGCCGCACAGGAACTAAACACGACCATAACAGCAACACTTTCACGGGGGGTTGGGTTTTGATGGGTAAATATCGTGTTTTTTAGCTTTTTTTACTGTCCCTCTACTCTCTCATTCTCTCGATTCCAGTTTTTTTTTTTTTTTTTTTTTTTTTTTTTTTTTTTACACCGAAATCAAACTAGTTAAGCTTTTTTTTCAATCCTATCGTCATTTTAAGTTCTTTTAATGTCCCTCTACTCTCTAAATACGTTCCAGCTTAAGTTTTCTGTCCTACCTCCTTTTTTTAGTTTTTTTTCATATATCCTTCTACTCTCATTTCATTCTAGGTTGAGGTTTCTTTTCTATTCTTTCTTTTAATTAATTCTTCTCCCTCTACTCTCTCTCAATCCATTCCTGTTTAGCTTCCAACGCTATTGTATTTTCAAGTTAATTTTTGTCTTTCTTCATTCTCTCAATCCATTCCAATTTAGCTTCATGACCCTTGCCTTGACGTTGAGGAAATAGGAGAGAAGTGAGGTAATCGAGCCCAGCTGTAATGAAAAAAAAAATAAAAGCAAAATTCAGAAATCGTGTGTTGCGAAATGAACGTTAAGGAGGAACTAGAAGTGTTTGTGATTAATAGCAGCGATTTCGCGCGAGTCATGAATAACGGAAAAAGAACTTGGGAAATATTTCTCTCTCTCTCTCTCTCTCTCTCTCTCTCTCTCTCTCTCTCTCTCTCTCTCTCTCTCTCTCTCTCTCTCTCTCTCTCTCTCTCTCTCTCTCTCTCTCTCTCTCTCTCTCGTCCTTTCATTCGGACTTTTCACTTCGGACGCTCAATTCGCGATATCTGATTTCCGTGATTGCTCCTACCTGCGTGCGTGTGTGTGTGTGTGTGTGTGTGTGTGTGTGTGTGTGTGTAATCTGCAACCCCCCCTCCTCCCCTATCCCCACCACCCTCACCACCATGACCACCACCACCACAACCTACACCCTATGCCTACCCTCTTCGCCCTCAAATTCGCATCGGAAGTCGCGCCTCATTCTTGTTCGTTAGCTATTCTGATGGGACGGTGACGGCGCGTGATGAGGAGGCCCTGAATACGGCTCTGCGTCATCCGGAGGGAGCGTGTCTGCGTGCCGCGAGACTCCGGAGGAAGGCGCGGGGTCCCTATAAGGCGAAGGAAGGAAGGAGACGAGGCGAGGTTGCTGAGAAATAGTTATGGGATGGTTTGCGAATCAGAGGCAGAAGGAGAAGGAGCAGGAGCAGGAGGAGGAGGAGGAAAGGAGATGGAAGAGGAAGAAAAATAACAACAACTACAAGATCACGAAAAATGAGAAGAAGTAGAACAAGAACAAGAAGAATGAGGAGAAGAAGAAGAAAAAGAAGAAAAGAACGAGGACGAGAAGGAGGAAGAGAAGATGGAGGAGGAGGAGGAAAGGATAGAGGAATGAATTTGCTTGTTTTTTTTATTGTTGTTTCTTTTGCATTCTCCAGTTGGCTTCAGTTAAACTTTTAGACTACGAGCAAATGCGAACCCTACCACGACACACACTTTACCCTTCCCCCTCCCTTCCCCCATACATTCCCCGCTTTATCCCCTCAGGCTTCCCCTCCGTCCGTCTCCCCTCAACCTTCTGACGACGAAGTAAGTCCCCCGTAAAAGTCACCGCCTCGCTCGTGGCCGCCGTCGTTTGCAGAGCTTCCGCGGCGTCGTTTCCGTCTCAATTTCCTTTTACTGTCGCTATCGGCCCTTCGTCACGCGGGTATTGTCGTGCTGAGGGCCGAGGGAACGAGATACGAGGGGCATTATCAATATTGTCGCGGAGTCGTCGTGGCGCGGAAACGAGAAGGAAGGAAGGAAAGGAAGAATAGGTCGCAGGATGGATACAAGCGTGGTTTAGCGTAGCGAATGTGTTGTATTTTTGCAGAGGAGGAGGAAAAACCCGCCTACAAAAATGCGATCCCTAAAGACGAAAGAATGAAGACGAAATGAAGATTAACGAGGTAGAAGGAAGGGAAGGAAGAATGGGTCGTGGGATGGATACAAGCGTGGTTTAGCGTAGCGAATGTGTTGTATTTTTGCAGAGGAGGAAAGACCCGCTTACAAAAATGCGATCCCTAAAGACGAAAGAATGAGAACGATAACCAAATGAGTGAAGATTAAGAAGGAAGAAAGGAAAGGAAGAATAGGTCGCGGGGATGGATACAGGCGTGGTTTGGTTTAGCGATTGTGTTGAATTTAGTTTTGCGGAGTAGGAAGAGTGTCAAGCTGAAATAAGATTGCTGAGTCCTCCCAAGAAGACGAAAGAATGAGAATGTTAACCAGATGAATAAAGATTAACGAGAAGGAAGGAAGGAAAGGAAGAATTGGTTGCGGGATGGATAGAAGCGTAGTTTAGCAGAGCGATTGTCTAGTGTTTATTTTGGCAGATAAATAAAAAGACCAGCTTACAAAAATGCGATCCATGCTGATTCCTCCCCAAAAGACGGAAGAATGAGAAAGATAACGAAGATATTGAAGATTAACGTTATTCCAGAGTTGTTTTGATATTTTACACTTTGATACTAAAACTTGAATCGTTTAGAAACAAAGAATAAGTCCTACAGAATGGGAATGCTAACCAAAAGACTGAAGGTTAATGTTATTCCAGAGATATTTTGATACGAATAGAGTGTGATACCTTGTAGTTGATATCTTACAGAGTTTGATACTATATACTTTTGATACTTTATAGAGTTTGATACTAAATAGAGGTTGAATCGTAGGAAGAGGAAGAAGCCTAGAACTCCCCACTATAATTTCATATAGGAAGAGGATATGACGTAAACAAACCTTCAGAAATACACAAGTCTGAACCGCCATTCGTGTCTTAATATATCAAGTCGACGATAAAAACAACAACTAGACACTTAAACATAACTTAAACAGGAGTAAACGTCAGAAGCTCAAGGTCATGTCTCCTTCCCCTCCTCCTCCTCCTCCTCCTCCTCCTCCTCCTCCTCCTCCTCACCGCCAGTTCCGTCACCAACTCCTGTTTAGCAAGGGACAAAAAAAAAATTCCTCTTTTTGTATGCCGAAAACGGGTTGTGATGGGCGGAGGGGCGTCGCACGGTAAGGGAAGGTGACATGGGGCTGGAAGGGACGTAAGGGCGGGGCTGACGGGTCTTGAGGGCTTGGGACTGAAAGGACTTAATGGGAGAGAGAGGAAGTAGGAGTGAAGCAGGATAGAGGAAACTGATGATGAGTGAGAGGGAAGAGAAGTGAAGTAACAAGGAGGAGATTGGTGATGTTTGGGACTGAAGGTCTTAATGGGTGAGCGGGGGAAGGAGTAAAGTAAGAGAGAGGAAAGAGTTTAGGGTCGATATTATAAGACACCTTGGCTGTTCACATTACCTATTTCTAAAGGTCAAAGAGAAGGTCAATCGGGTTCTAATGAGTGTTTCTTTAGGTTCACGGCACAGAGGAAGAGTCAAACTACCACCAGGGCCATAAAACTACTCCTGGAAATGTCCTAAACTCCTATGAAAGCCTATTTTCTTGAACGACGAAATGTTTAGAAATACGGCCCTAGGACTGTGCAGGGAGGAGGACTGAAGAAAGAATAGTGACGCTTGGAAATGAAGGGACGAAGGGGGTGAGAGGTTGTAGGAGGCTAGGAAGAGGAGAGTGGTGATAGGTTTTAGAGGGAATGGGACTGAAAACTAAGAGATGCGTTGCCTAAAGGGCGTGAGGGACTAAAGGGAGCGACAAAAAGGATGGACTAAAGGGAGCGTAAGGATATTAAAGGGTAGCAAGGAAGAAAGGAAAGGGAGATTGAGTGGACGTGGAACTGAAGATAACTTAAAGAATAGCCTGGAAAGGAAACGAAAAACAGAGGGAGCGAAAGGATATTAAAGGGAAGCAAGGAAGGGAAGGGAAAGGGAGATTGAGTGGACGTGGAACTGAAGATAACTTAAAGAATAGCCTGAAAAGGAAACGAAAATCAGAGGGAGCGAAAGGATATTAAAGGGAAGCAAGGAAGGGAAGGGAAAGGGATATTGAGTGGACGTTAACTGAAGATGACTTAAAGAATAGCCTGGAAAGGAAACGAAAAACAGGGACGAAAGGGGGAGCGAAAGGGTATTAAAGGGAAGCAAGGAAGAAAGGGAGGGGGTATTGAATGGGCGTGGAACTGAAGATGACTTAGAGAATAGTCTGGAAAGGGAACGAAAAGAAGATACTGAAACGAAAACACTAGGAAGGGGAGATAAAGGGCATTGAGGGGACGTTGAAGTAATAGTGACGTAGAGAATGGCTTGCAAAGGGAGCGAGAAAAAGTGATTAAAGGAAAACGCAACGAAGGGAAGCGAAGGGGTATTAAGAGCACGTGGAACCGATAGTGAAGTAGAAAAAGGGCTTACAAAGGGGAACGAAAAAAAGGTTCTAAATGGAAGACGTAAAAAAATGTAAATTAAAAAAAAAACTTACCAGGCTTGAAAGAGTATAAGAGGAACTAATTACAACACTAAGGCAAAAGGACTAATTAGAAAATCCTTAAGAAACTGATATAAAAAGAGAACATCAATGCACAGAAATTGAAACAGGGTAATAGAGACGGTACTAAAAGAACATAAAGGGGTAATTAACTGAAAGGAACCAAAAAAAAGGAGGTTGAGAAAAGGCTTTAAAAGGGAAATAAGAATCGGGTCTTTTAAGGGGCGGGAAGAGGCTCCTTAGGGAAGACAAGGGCGCGGAAATACACGTGCTGGACATGACCTGGGCTAAGGATACATGTCACCGCCTCAGGGCAAAGGTTCGACTCCTCCTACTGCCCCTCCTTCTGCTCCTCCTCCTCCTCCTCCTCTTTCTGCTCATCCTCCTTATCCTTCTGCTCCTTCTTCGTCCTTCTCCCTAATTGCATGCACGAGGCAGCTCTCCACCCTCCTCCTCCTCCTCTTCCTCCTCCTCCTCTTCCTCTCCTTCTGCAGTTTCTTCGTCAGGAGTAGCGAGGAAGTGAAGAAGAAAAAAGCAAAAAAAAAAAAATGGAGGATAAATGTTATATGAAGTTAAGTCGATTAGTGAGTCTTTCTCTTTTTTTTTTATTTATCTATCTCTATCTATATATCTATCCATTTTTGTATCCAGTTATCTCTTCCCAGTTCTCATTTTTCTTTTTTTTTATATATTTATGCTCATTTTCTCTCTCTCTCTCTCTCTCTCTTCTCTCTCTCTCTCTCTCTCTCTCTCTCTCTCTCTCTCTCTCTCTCTCTCTCTCTCTCTCTCTCTCTCTCTCTCTCTCTCTCTCTCTCTCTCTCTCTCTCTCTCTCTCTCTCTCTCTCTCTCTCTCTCGCTTCCTCCCCTCTCTCTCTCTCTCTCGAGCACGTTTCCCGAGTGTTTGCAAGCCTCGCTAATGATGGTATGATTGCCCTGTAAGAGGCGCGCCCGTGTGGCCTGCGCCGGGGATCAAGAGGAACAGGCTAAGAGGAGACAAGATCACCTCCTCTTCCTCCTCCTCCTCTTACTCCTCCTCCTCCTCCAACTCTATCTCCTTTTCCTGCTTAGCTGATCTTCTCGTTTTCCCTCTTTCTGCCTCTTCTCCTCCCTCCTATTCTTCCTCTTCCTCCTCTTCTTCCTTCCGTCTCCTCCTCACCTCGTCTTTCTCTCTCCTCCTTGTTCTTCTTATCCTTCTCATCCTCATCCTCCTTCTGCTCTTCTCCATTCCTCCTCTTCCTCCTCCTCTTCTTCGACCTTTCCTCCTCCTCCTCCTCCTCCTCCTCTTATCTTTCCAGGTTCTATCGTTCACGTCTCCTCCTTCTTTTATCCAATTTTTTCATCTCTCTCTCTCTCTCTCTCTCTCTCTCTCTCTCTCTCTCTCTCTCTCTCTCTCTCTCTCTCTCTCTCTCTCTCGTTCATTTTCTAATCTATTTATTTTTCTTTCATTCATCTCATCCTCGCACTTAATTCTGGTCTTTATTAGGGTTTTTTTTCTTTGTTCCTTATTTTCATTATTATTTCTCAGTGTGTTTGTTTGTTTGTATCTTCACTTTATTATTTTTGTCTTTTTTTGTTTGTTTGTTTTTGTTTGTTTTCTTGTCATATTCGTTATCTCCACCTTGTCTCCTTTTTGGCTAATTTTCCGTGATTATCTTTCCTTCTCTGTCTTTTACGTAATTATTCACTTCCTCCATCTCCCACAACATTGTAATCAGTTCCTTCCTCCTCCTCCTCCTCTTCCTCATTATCCTCATCCTCATCCTCGTCTCATCCTGCTCATGCTCCAGTTCCTCCTCTTCTTCCTCTTCTCCTCCTCCTCCTCCTTCTCCACCTAATCATTGCAATCATCTCCACATCACTACCGTCATCATCATCATCATCATCATCATCATCACTTTCGTAATTATAATTCAGGTAAAAACTCTAGATTACCGCCAGGTGTTATAAGAGGCAGGTGAGAATAATCTGAATAATAAGTGTACTCCATTTTCCTTTTAGATTTAATGAAATATAACGTGGGAGAGAATATTGCGGAGGGGGTGGATGAAGGAGGAGAAACTATTTTAGATATCAACGTGTTTTGTGTTTATATATTAATTTTCTACCGTGAGGGTTAAGGTGTGTTTTTTGTCTGCGCTCGTGTGTGTGTGTGTGTGTGTGTGTGTGTGTGTGTGTGTATACCTGTACTTAATGAGATTCGTTAGGAAGACGTTTTTTGCAGGTGTTGTTGCCCGTAAAGTAAGAGGCGGGTAACGTAACGCAGCGCACACAAATACAGCGTGTTTTATTGCGCGGGGGGGAAGAGAGAGAGAGAGAGAGAGAGAGAGAGAGAGAGAGAGAGAGAGAGAGAGAGAGAGAGAGAGAGAGAGAGAGAGAGAGAGAGAGAGAGAGAGAGAGAGAGAGAGAGAGAAAGAAAAACAAAGAAACAGACAGACAAAAGAGGAAAGGAAAGAAAAAAAGAAAGAGAAACAAATGAGAGAAAGAAAGAAGCAGACACACACGGACAGCAAACACACACACACACACACACACACACACACACACACACACACACACGGAACACAGTAAGTTATATAGTGTATTAGAAATATTAGAACACATGAATACTGGAGAGCCATGAGAAAGAGAACAATATTGTGTGTGTGTGTGTGTGTGTGTGTGTGTATGTCCGTTTCTCCTTTGTTTTACGACTGAGCAAGACCATCGGGAAGGAGGGTCTGGATAGCGCCCCGAACACCGCGCAAGACGAATGTGACTCAAAGAACAAATAATCTAGGGCACTAAATTAGAACAGCCCTTAATCAGATACCATAATTAATGAGAGCCACTGCACAGCCTCGCAATTAAACAGTAAACGTAATCTGATTGGCCCAAGATTTAAGCGAAGGTACCAAGCAAGGCCCCAAAAAAAGAAAAGAGAAAAGAGGTCGACAGGAAAACAATTATCCTTGGTTGTGATGAATTAACAGTAGTAGTAGTAGTAGTAGTAGTAGTGGTGGTGGTGGTAGTAGTATAAATAATGGTTACGTGGTTGAAATCAGTTAGTCTAGTCATTAATTCAAGTTTGTAGGTGTAGAATTGTAGCAGTGGTCATGGTCACGGCTGTAAGGATTTGTTATATTCTTGAGAAGGGACTCGAGGTATGGCAATCAAGGCGGAGTGGCAGATTCGTAAGTGGAGTGGAGATGGTTTTCAAAAGCTACACGTATAGAAGTTAGATGATAAAAGGTGGAAGGGGTCTTAGATGGAGTATTAGGGAGTGCGTGTGAAACTTAGACATGTAGTGAGGGTAAGTTGGGGCTAAGTCCATGAAGGATTAGACGAAAGTAAGGAAGGAAGAGGTAGAGGAAGAGGCGAAGGTAAGGTTTAGACTTTAGACGGTAGATCCTAATGTTGAAGAGAATGGAATCACGTGTTTTTGCAAGTTTGTGAGTTCTTAAAAGGAAAAGAAGGTGTACGTTTTGAGATGGAGAAAGAGATTAATGATACAAGGATAGGAGAGAGAGAGAGAGAGAGAGAGAGAGAGAGAGAGAGAGAGAGAGAGAGAGGGAGAGGGATAAAAAGAGAGAGGGAGACCAATTTCAATCAAGTGAGAAAAATTCCGCCGGTGTCTCGGGTACAGAGGAGAGGAATGAGGTCGGGTGGGTTCCAGATCACCTGTTGGACCTAATTTAGCGGGCAGGTGAGGTGCGCTTATTATTTTTCATCCCGTGTATAAACAAGCCGGAGCCGGGCCTATTAAAATTGTAAAAATGCCCAGTTTTTCTATCGCTTTTAATCTCACTGGCGAGAAGGGAGACTAAAAACCTTATAAACAATACGATTAATATCCCATGAGGCGAGATAAGTGGAGGCAGGTGGCGTCGGGGGGGAGGCAGGTCGCAGCGAGTGAGGCAGGTTGTAGTAATTAGATGCAGGTTATATTGTATGGAGGTGGAGGCAGGTTATGTTAAGAGGAGGCGCTTTGTACGACACGGGGCGAGGCAGGCCGCGTCGGGCGAGAACTTGTATAATTGGTGCAGTGGACGGGTTTTCGGTCCACTGGTGTCCTAGATGCTGGGGGTGTCTCGAGGCCTGGGTGGGGTCTTGTTAGCCAACCAGCCAGTCAGCCAGTCAACAGCCATTTAGCTAGTTAGCCAGCAAGTCAACTAACCAGTCAGCTAGTATACACCATGCAGCCAAATCAACCAGCCAGCCAGCTAGTAGACCAACCAGCCGATCACCACTAAGTCAGACAGTTACCTAACCAACCAGTCAGCAAATCAACTGTCATTTAGCTAGCTAGCCAACCAATCAGACAGTCAACAGCCATTTAGCTAGTTAGTCAGCCAGCCAGTCACCCAGTCAGCTAGCCATGCAACCAGTCAGCCAGCCAGTCACACAGTCAGCCAGCCAGTCACACAGTCACCTAGCCAACCAGTCAGCCAGCCAGTCACACAGTCACCTAGCCAACCATTCAGCCAGCCAGTCACACAGTCACCTAGCCAACCATTCAGCCAGCCAGTCACCCAGTCAGCTAGCCAACCAGTCAGGCAACCAGTCAGCCATGTAACCAACCAGCCAGCCAGCCGCAGCGTCGCCCCGGACCGGTCTGTATACGAGGGCGAGCATTCATTAATTAGCGAGTAATCTGGTGGCAGCGGTTATCGGCGCCCTAATGTATGCGGGGCGTCACGTGCGGCCCGGCGAGGGGGTCCGCCTGCCGCTCACCTGTTGAGGCGTGGGTTGCGCCGCGCCCCCCGAGACCCCCAACTCAGGTGAGACGTGCTTGACGGGGACGAAGGAGCGCGACTTGAATGTTCCTCGGCGGTGCTCAGGGAGGCGAGGGTTTGTTTCTTCGGGGGGGGATTCGAACACGTGTATCTCCCCTGCGGTCTTGAGGGACACAGCAACACCTAACCCTTCTCTCTCGCTCTCGCTCTCGCTCTCGTCGAGGCTGGAGAGACAATAAATTAAAGGCTTATCTCCGCGGGTTAATGAATAAAGACAAATGTGCGTGGCAGCGCCGTCTGGTGTGACACAGTTATATCAGCGGCCGCCTTCATACGCCATTCCGATCAGGCTCACCCAAGGGCGCCCTCACCCGTCCCAAGCCCCAATTAAAGGCCGCCCGACCCGCCGCGCAGATCTCGGGATTCTGGATTACAAAGAGTTCAAAGACGGAGATTAATACGCCGCGTCCACGATCGGCCACTTGAGGCGTTGATTGGCAGCCTGATCCCCGCGGCCTAAGGAGGGGCGCCGAGGGGACAACACAGCGCCCTCCTGACCTGTCCTGGCGGGGGCTTAGAGGCGTGTTTACCTTGCCGCCGCCGTGATCAGGTGAGGCGGAGGGAGCTGAGGTGACGCAGGTTTTTTGTCCCGTGTAATTAGCGCAAACTCGGGTGCCTCTGAAGGGCTTGAGGCTCCTGCTCGAGGCGACACGCTGGGGACTGTTTGGGGTCGTAGTTATCGTGTGGGTTTTCCGTTGTCGTCGCCGTTGAGGTATCCATTGACGACCTCTTCCTCCGCCTCACGTCACCTCATAAACGCCGGCCGCTAATTGCCTTGCCAGCGATGCTCACTCTGTACATTAGCCGGGTGATCTGTGTCCCGCCCCGCCATTGTCCTCCTCGGAACTACCTCGATAATGGAACTCAATCTTTGTCTCCTCTCTCTCTCTCGTGTGTGTGTGTGTGTGTGTGTGTGTGTGTGTGTGTGTGTGTGTGTGTGTGTGTGTGGTTATCTAGGTAGCAATTAAAACGACGTGACAAAGTGTTGATGTCAGGCTGCGAGATGTGAAGGAGCTTGCAGGTATCCCCCGTCCCAGGTGTTCCCGTGGTTGTCTCCTCATCTTTATTCCGCCTCGTGTTTATACTGTTCATTTTTATCACTCTCTCTCCCTCTCTCTCTCGCCCTCCAGCTTTGCATCTTAATCTCCTGTCCTTTCCCAGATTGTCGGTGTTTTTTTTCTTATTCCTCCATTCTTAATACATTTTCTCCTCCTTCTACTCCTTCTCTTCTTTTTCCATATATATTGCCTTCCCTCATATTGATTTCCCTCCACATTTTCTCTGTTTTATTTTCCTCCTCTCTCCTCATTGTCGGTATTTTTTTTGTATTCCTCCAGTCTTAATCCAATTTTTCCTCCTTCTCCTCCTCTTCTTCCATATATATTGCCTTCCCTCATTGGTTTTGCTCCACATTTTCTGTTTTATTTTCCTCCTCTCTCCTCATTGTTGATATTTTTTTTCGTATTCCTACATTCTTAATCCAATTCCTCCTCCTCCTTCCCTCCCTCATACTGGTTTTGCTCCACATTTTCTCCCCCTTATTTTCCTCTCCTCACCTTCCCTCCTCCTCCTCCTCCCCAAATCTTGAACCTTCCTGCCCCTCAACTTTACCACTTACCCGCCACCGCCTCCTCCTCCTCCTCATCCTCAACATTCCTCCTCCATATCCCAGCCTCAGCCCCTTCCCAGCAGCGGCAGAGGAGGGGCTGACAGGGGGTAGACGTCGCGGCAGTAAACTCTGGCAGGGTAAGAATCGATGAGCTTCCACAGAGCAGCAAGATAGAATTCCTGGTTGGGTTTCTCTGAGGGAGGGATAGAAGTCTTCACGCCCCGACTCCCCGGTATTGTGTGATCTAAGCGCTTTGATTCCACGAGAGGAGAAGGAGGAGGAGGAGGAGGAGGAGATTGGGACGTATAGATTAGGTTTGATAAAGGTGTATTTTCCTCTTTTCTTTGAGTCTTGGGTGGCGTGTGTGTGTGTGTGTGTGTGTGTGTGTGTGTGTGTGTGTGTGTGTGTGTGTGTGTGTGTGTTGACGTTGGTATTGTGACACGTATCTTTTCCCCGAGCCGCTAGTTAAATAGAACCTTGGAAGGGGATGCAGACAAAGTAAGGGAAAAAAAAACAAGTCAGAAGGTTATCTCCTTCCTGTAGGGGCGTCACTTTTTTCCCCGCCTCGCCGTCACTTTCTTCCTGTGGCGGGGCGAGGGTGGGCGTCGCGGTGGTGTGTGTTTCCGTCAACAAAAACTAATCGGCATAATTGTTGATTGGGCAAACAAGGACCAGGCCGCCGCAGGGACAACCTCACAAGATTCTGCGCCGCGGGGAAGGGAAGGGAGGAATGGTTGGGCTAAAGATTCTGAAGGTGATTGTTGCGAGTTAGGTTTTGAGGAGTTACCCGTTAAAATATTCATCTTGGGTTAGTTTGTTATGGTATGAGACTTTACTATCGTTATTGTAGTAGTAGACGTAGCAGAAGTAGCAGTAGTAGTAGTAGTAGTAATAGTAGTAGTAGTAGTAGAAGAAAGTAGTAGTAGTAGTAGTAGTGTTGTTTCTTGTATTTGTTATTATTTCTGTTGTTGTTATTGTCATCAGTAACAGCAGTGGCAGCAGAACCTTCCCTATTATTATCATTATTGTCATTATCATTGTTATCATCATTATTTCTATTACTTGTCTCCTCGTTCTCATTATCTTCCTTCGTACTGTCATTCCCGTCACCAACCATTACCATTACCATTACCGTCACGCCTTCATTAGCATAGGATAAATAGGCTCACGTTGATATACTCCAACCTTAATTAAGCACCTGTAGACCACGATAGGCAGGTGTGTTTCGCGGGGCGCTCTAAATTGGGTCCGGACAGATAGGAATTAAGGGCATGTTCTGGGCACATTAAGATAGTCCCGGGCATGTTGGGGCGAGCCTGTGAGGGGTCAGGGAAGATAGGGAACGGGCAGCAGGGCGATAGGGGAGGTCACGCCCTCGCCTCTCTGACCTTCCCACGGACGGGGTCATGAATATGTTGATGAGGGAGACTTGACAAATGAATGTGATTACTGGATATAAAATAGCCGACTTGAGCTTTTGTTGACACTGCTCTGAGCTCAGGTGAGTGAGTCTCGTCGATGCTAATGAGGTCTTACGGGCAGGTGAGAGCCGGCAGGTGGGAGTCAACAGAGAGAGGGAAGGAGAGAAAAAAGGAAGAAAGGAGAAAAGACGAGGAGAACGTAGGAGTGATGGCTGTTAGCGGAGTTTGAGAAAAAGAACCAGGAAAGATATGCGCTAATGAAGCATCCATAGAGGGGAGAATAAAGCACCCGATAATGATGGTTTGTTAGCGAGGAGAACGCGAGGGGCGGAGGTGTTGATGTCTTCATAATGTAGAGACGAACACAAGAGTAGCTGCCAACAATGCACCGCTTAAATGAACCGCCGGAGAAGCAAACACGCGATGCAGACCTGACGATAAACAAAAGAAACAAAGGAATTAAAGAAAAGCGACCCAGAATAAACAGAGAGAGAGAAAGAAACAGAGACGAGTAAGCATTGAGATTCCCCCTAAACCAACTAAACCAACAGCCAGAAACATACACAGATGATCAAATAGATTAACAGAGAGAGAGAGAGAGAGAGAGAGAGAGAGAGAGAGAGAGAGAGAGAGAGAGAGAGAGAGAGAGAGAGAGAGAGAGAGAGAGAGAGAGAGAGAGAGACGCGGAGAAACATTGAGATTGTCCCTAAAAAAAAAAAACATCCAGAAATATAAGCAGATGGTCAAATGGGTTACTAAAAACAGGTAAACACGCACGTAGACTATATTAACGAACACGAAAATAGATATAAAGTCTAATTCAAAAGCGAAAGTAGGACACCGCCATACCAAATCAAAGAAAATGGGAATATAATCTAAAACCCCAGACTAAAAGACGTCCTCAAGATCCCACAAGAACCCACTAGAAGAAGAGGGTCAAGGGAGAGAGACCAAGAGAGAGAGAGAGAGGGAAGGGAAGCAGAGGAGAGAGAGAGAGAGGGGGAAAGAGAGGGAAGATAGGGGAGGGTATGAGGTCCATTGAATTTGGAATTTGAGAAGTTTTCGACAAAGGCCTGGCGTCTGGGAAGGGGGGAGAGGGAGCGCCAGAGTGCCAATTTGAGAAGTTATGAGCGAGAAATTCGTGATATGGGAAATTCTTGCCGTAGCTCTTTGTGGTGTGATCAGATTGGTGGTGTGGTAATCAAAGAATGGAGAGAGAGAGAGAGAGAGAGAGAGAGAGAGAGAGAGAGAGAGAGAGAGAGAGAGAGAGAGAGAGAGAGAGAGAGAGAGAGAGAGAGAGAGATGAACAAAAAATAATGAAAAGGAGAAAACAAGGAAAGAAAGGGAATTACAGGAAAGGGAAAAAAGAATGAGTAAAAATATAAAAGAAAAAGAAAATATGACCAGGAGAGAGATAATTGGACACATAGATGGATAAAGATATATATAGAGGCAGATAGATAGACTTATACAGACAGGCAGACATACATACAGACAGACAAACTTAATTAGATGAGAGAAAATGGTACAGCCTGCTCTCTTTTTTTACCACAAGCGAGGAATGCTGTAAAGTTGAAATGACCTCTCACACACACACACACACACACACACACACACACACACACACACACACACGAGCCAGCCAGCCAGCCAGCCAGTTCCTTCTTATCATCTCCCTTCCTTGTCCTCTGCTCCATAAAGCCTGGTTAAGCACATTGCCCGCCTCAGACCGATAGAGTTGCCCGGGCTAATGGAAGGGAGGGAAGGAGGACATTGCTAAAGAGGAATTATGGGTAACGCACCAGCCATGTCACTGCCCTTTGCTCACCCATGCAGAGAGAGAGAGAGAGAGAGAGAGAGAGAGAGAGAGAGAGAGAGAGAGAGAGAGAGAGAGTTATTTTTGGTGTAGTCATGTTCACTATTTTTTTTTTCTCTTGCTTGCCTGATTGTGTGTGTGTGTGTGTGTGTGTGTGTGTGTGTGTGTGTGTGTGTGTGTGTGTGTGTGTGTGTGTGTTTGACCTCAGTGACCTTCAGACTACCGGTCATTAGCACCTTCACGTTTGCACCTTTCTAATTACCTGTTCCACTAAGTTTACCTGTGTCGCTGTTTACCTGTGCCCCCCTCATTAACACGTCCCGTTCTTCCTCCACAGGTGTAGTCAACGGCAAAACTGCAGCGTCGCGGCGTCCACCAGGGGCTTCGGCGACCCGTGCCCAGGTACACTCAAATACCTGGAGGCCCACTTCCAATGCGTACCAGGTGAGTCCTCGTCCACCTCCATCCTTACCTGTCTGGGCAGCTACCTGGCGTCACATGCGAGTACCCGCCATTGATGTGATAGTGGCGAGCAAGGGTCCAGGAAGGGAGGGAAGAGGGATGGGGATGGGAGAGGGAAGGGAGAAGGGGTAAAAGTCTGTTAACTAATGTGGGTGTCTGCTAGTATTTGCATTGAATTAATCAGAGCAATTTAGTGTTATCAGAGCAATGTTTCTGGTTATCTGCCATGAGTTTTGTGGCGTGCCTGCTGGGGCCGCGCTATCTCTTATTATTCCGTGTTCTCCTCGTTATCTCACGTGTTCTGTGCCGCAGTGAACCCGCCCTCACACACGGCCCGGCCCCGCCCGCCCTGGTTCATCGCCACCGTCAGCTCCATCACTGAGGACGACCCACCTCTCCCCTCGCCCCCGGCCAAGGGAGGGGCGGCCGGGGCGGGGGTCGGGACAGGAACAGGCGTCGGGGGTACACAGGCGAACGACGACAGGGACGCAGGTGACAGGGAGATTGGAGGAGGGCGGAAAGAAGGTGCCGCAGATGACGATGATGATAGCTCCCTGAACCTCGAGAACAGAGTGAACGGGACGCCCATCGAGGACCTGCCGCAGACCACGACGTCCACCACCACCACGCTGCGTCCGCCCCCGTGGCTCATCACCAACACGACGAAGAACACCACCACGTCCACCACCACCACGACCACAACGACGACTACCTCCACCACAGCCAAGCCAGCCTCGTCCTCCACCACGACCACCGCCCAGCCGCAAACGAACTTGGAGGCGCCGTCTGGGTCTGGCGGCGCGGCGGGAGAGCATGGCGAGGGCGTGAGTGGCGACGAGGCCTCCACCAGTATAGGCGTCAAGAGTCCTGAGAGCCCCGACAGTGAGCAGTTCCCAACGTCCACAGTCTCCACCACGAGTAAGTTTGAAGTTTGTTAACATATTAGCCGGTATTATAAGACACACTCACTTCTCATATCAACTATTTCTAAAGGTCAAAGAGGGGATCAATCGGGTCCTAATGAGTGTTTCTTTAGGTTCACGGTACAGAGGAAGGGTCAGACTACCACCAGGGTCATAAAACTACTCCTGGAAATGTCCCAAACTCCTATGAAAGCCTTGTCAAATATGTGTCCTTGGACGACGAAATGTTTAGTTATACGGCCCTATAGATTTGTAAAGAACTAAAACCCACTCCCTCACTGACCTTACCACCGCTTTTATCTTGAACCACCTTGACTCGCTCACCACCAAGGAGAGGAAGCGTACACAACGAAACACTAACGAAAGCTATACCAGAACAGAACGCGTAGCAGCTCTGTTATACGTGAGCACTAGAATAAATGACTGACGGACAAACCTACACTAAGACGCCTCACCTTTCCGCCACTCACCTGTTTGCCTCTTATTCACCTGAGTGCAAACCTGTCCCCAAACTTTCTTCTTTTTATTCATTTATTTTTCATGTGATGTCCGATAGCTTTTTCTTGAAGGTTTTATTAGTCATTTAGATTTCCTCAATAATTATACACATTTTTTTTCTAGAGACAGAGGAGCGGAATTTGGTGTTTAGTTTCAATTTCTCTTCTTACAATGAAAACAAATATTGAGTTTCAGGGAGCCAATCCAGTCGTTAGGAATTGTCACAGCGTTTTAAAAATATCACACTATTCTATATCTGTCCCTTTCCTCCCTCTCTTCCTCCTCCTCCTCCTCCTCCTCCTCCTCCCCCTCCAGTTTTACGGTGCCTGCATGTCATGGCGGCATCTGCTATTGACACACCCACGAACACAAACATCTCACTCAATGCTTCTATCCATCTGTGGCAGCTCCCCCTCACCTCCTCCTCCTCCTCCTCCTTCTCCATTCCTTCCCGCAATTCCTGTATCATCAATCTTCCACGCTACCTTTCAATTCGTCCTGTTGTTCTCTCTCTTCCTCGTTCTATCTCCCTTCCCCTCTCTCGCTCTCCTCTCCTCTCTCTCTCCCTCTTCCCTCCAGTGTTAGAATTAGGCCTTTGGGAGACGAGGGCTTTGTCTTTCTCTCTCCAACCATCTTTATTTACCCGCATGTTTCTTCACCTCTTGTTTATCTTTTTCTCTCGCACCTGAATTCCTCCTCCAACTTGCTTTTCCTTTCCTATTCTGTTCTCACCTCTTTGTATTTTTTCCCCTCCCGCGCTGTCGTTTTTCCTGGCTTTCCCGCACACTTCGCCGGCACAAACGCCACTCCTGGGGGCTGTTTGGGCTGGTGTTGGGGGCGGGTATTTTTAGCGAGTGTAAAATAATTGATAAAGGGTTTTTTTTTTTTTTTTTTTTCTTTTTTCTTTTACTTTTTCCTTCCCCCGCCGGCTCGCCCCTCGCCAGGAGTACACATTAGTCGGGGTGTTACGGCGGCCTCGGTGGAGCGCCGATGATTTACGAGTCTGGTGTTGGGAGTGAAGGCGTCCCGGCGGTGTCGTCTGCCGGGGCACAAACGAGGCCTCTGTGCCGCCCACTTTATTGGTTAAGAGGCGCAGGTAGACGGCGGCGGCGCGGGGGGCGGCCTGAAAGACTGGAATGTGAATTATTGAAGTTCTTTTGGAGTCTGGCCATATACTGCCTCCACTCGCCCCCCGCCGGCCGCCAGCAGCCTTGGGTAGCCTCCATTTTAGGTCATCAAGGAAGACAGGTTTCTGATGTTGAAATATCCAGGGCCTGACAGCGCCCCGCCGCAGCCGTGTTTCAGCGTGACAAATGCTGACTGGGTCGGTGGGGCAGGGGCGGGAGGAAGGGGAAGGCTGTGCCCCTAGAGGTTCCCCCACACTATTCCCATACTAATCTGCAAATTCTCTTCCAGCCACGTGGGCACCCCGCGCCGAGGTGCCGTCCACGGGCGGCGGCCCCGTGGGCAGCGAGGCGTCGTGGTGTCCGCCCACATCGGGCCGTGGCCTCACTTGGAACTGGACCCAGGGCGGGGAGACGGCCGTGCAGCCCTGCCCCGGCGGTGCCTCGGGGTGGGCTCGGCGGCCATGTGACTCCCAGGGGTGGGCGGGCGCGGCAGACTTGAGTGAATGCCGCAGTATGTGGCTCTCCACCCTCACCTCGCGGGCCCACACCAACGATGCCGTCCTGGCCGTGGCCCACGACCTGGCCAGCGTCACGGCCTCGCGGGCACTGTACGGCGGCGACGTGACGGCCACGGCGCGGCTTCTTAACAGCCTGGCGCGGCGCATGGCCAATGACGTGATCGACTTCCCGGACGTGGACCAGCGCGAGGCCATGGTGACGGAGCTGGTCAACATCGCCGTGGCCACGGGCTCCAACCTTGTGGGCGGCCAGCAGGCGGCCTGGGCTGACCTTCGGCCGCTGGAGCACCGCGCGGCGGCCACCTCGCTGCTGCTGGGACTGGAGGAGGCGGCGTTCCTTCTGGCCAACAACCTGCACCACGAGAAGACCGTCCGGCACGCCGAGGCCAACATCCGTAAGTGTCATCATCGTCATCACTGTTCTTATTTTCATCATACTTATCTTTCAGGAATAAATATCCCAAGATTTTCGTCCCCCTCCACTGATGCATCATCCTCCCCATCTCGTCCTGCTCCTCTTTATTAGATTTTCTTCTCCCTTATGTATTTATTAAGTTTCATCCTCCATTAAGTCATTCCTCCCATCAGTCATCCATAACACGAGCCCTCCCACGTGATTACTGCCCCTACAACACCCCTCCTCTCTCTCTCTCTCTCTCTCTCTCTCTCTCTCTCTCTCTCTCTCTCGCTCTCGCTCTCGCTCTGGCTCTCTCTCTCTTCATTCAGCACCCGGGGCGGTAATTGCATCAGACTCTCCTATAAAATCCTAAGAGGGAAAAGGCGGTGCTAAGTTAAGTTTGGCGTATGCTCCATTATGTCCGGAGGGAAGAGGAAAAGGAGGAGGAGAAAGTAAAAAATATCAAGAACAGATGAGTGAGAGTAGGTGGAAGATGATAAAGAAAAAATAGTGGAGTAGGAGGAGTAGAAACAGGAGAATTAAATGATGAGAAGGAGAAGGAAAAGGAGGAGGAGGAGGACAGAAATGTGAAGAATTGATAAGTGAGAGAAGGAGGAAGATGATAAAGAAAAAGTAGTGGAGAAGAAAGAGAAGAATAATAGACACAAGAGGATAATTTGAGAAGGAAGAGGAGGAAGAGGAGGAGGATAAGTTTGCCATTCTCTTTGTCTCTCTGAGGAACTTCTTCAATGAGGCTCCTGAGAATTACTGTTTTGCTTTCTTGTTTAATCTTGAAGGAAGTTAGAGGTTAGTTTCTCTCTCTCTCTCTCTCTCTCTCTCTCTCTCTCTCTCTCTCATCTATCCCTCTCTACACGACAAATAATCCTTTTTTCTCCCATCATTTTTCTTTTATTTATTTCTCAAACTCCAAACATCCATTACTAATAAGCTACATCCTTCCTGCTTTCTCTCCCTCCTTCCTCTCTTCCATTAACTCCCTTCCTTCCTTCCTTCCTTAACCACTCGAGTCTCTTTTCCTCCGTTTCTTCCCCTCGCTCGCTCCTCCCTCACCACCTCGGGTCATGTAACAAGGGGAAGCCTGTACTTGTAAACAGAGACTTCTTCGGGTTTTCAAAAATTCATCCTTTTGCGTCTTCTTGTTTAACCTTGCCCACCGCCTTGCCCCTCCTTTCTCTCTCTCTCTCTCTCTCTCTCTCTCTCTCTCTCTCTCTCTCTCTCTCTCTCTCTCTCTCTCTCTCTCTCTCTCTCTCTCTCTCTCTCTCTCTCTCTCTCTCTCTCAAGTAGCTTCCCTAGTGGGTTTTTTTTTTATTACTTTCCCTTGCTCTCCTCCTCCTCCTCCTCCTCCTCCTCCTCCTCCTACTTCTTGTTATCGTCCTCCTCTTCCTCCTCCTCGTTCTCACCCTCTTCGTCATGCTGGTATTTCTTCCTCGTTACTGCGTCTTTTATTTCTCGTTTTCGTATTTTTATCTCTTTTCCTCTTCTTCTTCATTTTGGTCCTACTCCTCCTCCTCCTCCTCCTCCTCCTCCTCTTTCACTTCTTCCTCCTCCTGCTCCTTCCTTTCTTTCACTTTCTTATCCTCTTTCTCCTTCTCTTGCTCATTTTTCTTAACTTTTCATTCTGTTATTCCTCTTCTTTCTTCTCTTTCTCCACATCATCATCATCATCATCATCTAAACGCAAGTCTTTATATAAGCAGGTGTTTCAGTTTTAATAGGCGTGTGTGTGTGTGTGTGTGTCGGTGTTTTAACGGGGCGTCCTGGGGCACCTTCCGCTTCCTGTACGTAGCTAATATTTAACGCACACACCTGTAAATAAAGAAAGACGATGTACCGCGAGGGGCTTAATTCTGCCGCGATGTGTTGTGTTGCGCGGTCAGGGGAAGAGAAGGAAGGATGGAGGGAGTGAGAGGGAGGAAGAGAGCGAGAAAAAGGAAGGATGGAGTGAGTGAGAGGGAGGAAGAGAGGGAGAAAAAGGAAGGATGGAGTGAGTGAGAGGGAGGAAGAGAGCGAGAAAAAGGAAGGATGGAGTGAGTGAGAGGGAGGAAGAGAGCGAGAAAAAGGAAGGATGGAGAGAGTGAGAGGGAGGAAGAGAGGGAGAAAAAGGAAGGATGGAGGGAGTGAGAGGGAGGAAGAGAGGGAGAAAAAGGAAGAATATGAGGAAACAGAAAGAGGAGTGGCGTGTGGCATAGAAGAGAGTTGGAGGAAGGGAAGGGAACAAATATAGGAATGGAAGGAAAATATCAGAGAAGGGAGATTTAGGAAGATAGAAGGAAGAAGGGAAGGAAACAAAGAGGAGTAGGGAATAGGGCAGAGGAGAAGAGAGATGGAGGAAGACAGGGAGACGGAAAGAGGAAAAAGAGGATTGGAAAGTGTGTGGTAGAGAGATGAAGGAAAGGGAGGAGATAGAAAGAGGAATGAAAAAGGTGAGGCAGAGAAGAGAGATGAAGGAAGAGAGGGAAACAGAAAGAGGAATGGGAGGATATTGAAAGAGGAATCATAGTGAAAAAGCATGAGAAAGTAGGAAAGGAAAGAAAAGGACAAAAAAAGAGGTAGAAGAGGAGAGATGGATGCATAAAGAGGAAAAGGGAGACGTGGAATCAGAAGGAGGGAGGAAGAGATGGAGACTGATGATGAGGAGGGAAGGGAGGGAGGATGTGTCATGGGTGAGGGAGTGAAAAAGGGAGACAGAGAAGTGAGGGAGGGAGATATGAGAGGAGGAAGGGAGAGAGGGGATGAGGGAGGGGCGCAAGGGAGAGAGAAAGAGAGAGAGAGAGAGAGGACCCAGGTGTAAGGTGAGGTGAGGCAGGTGGTCGGGCGAGGAGGCAGGTGTCGCTATAGCTGTTGGGTTTTTGTTCACCTCGATTTACCTTGAAGGCGGAAGGGACGCGTGTGTGTGTGGAGGTGGCGGAGGTGGAGGAGGAGGAGGAAAGGGTGAGAGAGAGGGGCGGGGTCGATTGTACACGGGTCTTAAGTCTCATTTCAACACCTTAAATGACGTGTAACCGGAACTGAAGGTGTGTGTCTGCCAAGGTAAGATGGAAAACAACAAAAAAGGAAGAAAAAATGGTAAAAAGATAATGAAATGAAAACTACGAACGGGAAAGGAAAGGAAGGTTGCAGAAAAAGAAGAGACGTTAAGTAATGTTTTCAAGTTGGTGGAGATTTCATGAACTGTAAATGAAATGAAAACAATGTAAAATAAAGGAAGAAAAGATAGAAAAGAAATGAAGTGTACGAACGGAAAAGGTTGAAAAAAGAAGGGTTGAGTAATTTTCCAAGTATAATGTTTGCAAAGATAAAATGAAAAACAAAGAAAAAGATGAAAATGAAAATACGAACGGAAAAGGAAAGTTGATAAAAATAAAAAAAAGAGGCGTTAGGTAATTTTCCAAGTGTGACGATTTCGTGAACCTACCATTATTTTTTTTCTTTTATCTTTATCTTTAGTATATACTTTTACCCTTGAAATTTCTCGCATCGCCACAGAATTCCAGGCTGTCGAAAATTAAAGGTAAAAGAAGGTGTCGGGTAATTCTGAGGCTCCGAGGTAACCGTGTCCTCCTTACGCTCTGAGAGGAAGCATGATTTCCCGTCACTCTTTTTTGCCTCCAAGCGTCAGCTGCAGTTTATTATTGTCAGGGAGGATGAAAACAAGGACAGATCATTGTATTTACGGAGTACAAGACCAAATTATACGTTAGAAGTGTAAAAACGGAAACTAAGGTAGAAATATAGTTACCCTGAACCTGAAAGAGAGAGAGAGAGAGAGAGAGTGGAGGAAAACAGCTTGAATGACTGTTAATGAGATTTTGGGGGTTGTTATTGGGTTTCTCTCTCTCTCTCTCTCTCTCTCTCTCTCTCTCATAACACGCTTTTTTCTCATACTTTCAGACTCTCCTTTTCATTCTTACCTCCTCCTCCTCCTCCTCCTCCTCCTCCTCCCGCACAAGTAACACAAAAACTGGATAACTTTAAGCATATTCATTGCGTTATTTAGTATCACCGTAAAAACACTTTATTCTCGCCAAAGTTTCTTCGTAGTTATAGTGCAAAGTTAGGCGGAATTTGTGGCTCTTTGCTAAGCCTACCTCACCACCTCCTCGCCTCACCACCTCCTCCTCTGGCTCCTCTTCCTCCTCCTCTTCTTCCTTGCTGTCTTCTCTTCATCCTCGTTTCTGCCTTGTCTTCCTCCTCCTTTCCTCTTCCTCATCATAATCTTCACCTTCTCATTGCCTTCTCTTTCTCCTAATCAGCTTCTCCTTCTTATCCTTCTCTTCTCCTCCTCCTCCTCCTCTTACTTTTTTTTTCTTCTCTTCCTTCCCCTCTTCCTCTCTATATGCTCTTCCTCTTCGCTGATTTCTCCTCTAATTCTTCTTCCTTCTCATCTCTTTCTCCTCTTCCTTCACCTATTCCCCCTCCTCTTCCTCCTCGCTGCTTCCTTTTCCTCCAACTCTTCCTCCTCCTCCTCATCTTCCTCCTCCTCTTTCTCCTCTTACCTCACCTTAGTTTTTATTCACCTTACATTCCTTCCCTCCTCCTCTTCCTCTTCCTAGTGCTTCTCCACCTCTTCCCCTTAACCTTCCTCCTCCTCCTCCTCCCCCTCCTGTAGTAAGCGTAGAAGCATTCATCAGGCGCTGGGATAATATATAAAGGAGTTTCTCATTACGCTGCGCTTAATGGAGACTCGCCTGCTGCTGTGTCCCGCTGTGCTCTCTCTCTCCTCTCTCTCTCCTCCTCCTCTTTCTCTTGCTCCTGATCCTTGTTCCGTGTGGCTGTGTTTCTTCCTCTCTCTTCCTTATTCTTTTCTTTGTTATTGTTTCTTATTATGCTTTGTCTCTCTTACTCTCCCTTTGTTCCTTATTTTCTTATTTTTGTTTTCCTGTTCCTTGTTTCGTGTGACTGTGTGTGTGTGTGTGTGTGTGTGTGTGTGTGTGTGTGTGTGTGTGTGTGTGTGTGTGTGTGTGTGTGTGTTCCTTTCTCTTCTCTTTGTTTGGTGTTTGAGTTGTGTTTACCTCTTCTTATTCCGCTTTGTCTTTGTTCCTCAATTTTATCATCGTTAGGGTTTTATTTCATGTTCTTTTTCTTATTTTCCTGTTTGGTGTGACTGTTCTCCTTCCTTCTTCTTCCTTCCTTTCTTTGTTTGTTATTGCCTTGTCTTTGTTTCTCCTCCTTTTTATCATCGTTATCGCCTTATTTCTCATGTTCTTTTTCTTATTTTCCTGTTAGGTGTGACTGTTCTCCTTCCTCCTCCTTTTTCCTTCCTTTCTTTGTTATTGCCTTTTCTTTGTTTCTCCTCCTTTTTATCATTGTTTTCGTCTTATTTCTCATGTTCTTTTTCTTATTTTCCTGTTTGGTGTGACTGTTTTCCTTCCTCCTCCTTCCTTCCTCCTTCCTTTCTATGTTATTGTGGATGTGTTTGTCTCTTCTTATTCCCCTTTGTCTTACTTTTTATTATCATTATTTTATTCTGGTTCTTGGTTTTCTGTCTGTTCCTCTCTTTCTTTCTATCTATCCATCTATCTGTATTTTCATCTATGTCTTGTTAACTAATTCTTTCTTTCTTTCCTTCTTTCTCTCTTTCTGTTGTCATTCTTCTACGCTGTTTTCATATTATTCTTATTTTCTCCTTTTTATATACTTTCTTCCTCCTCCTCTTCCTCTTCCTCCTCTTCCTCCTCCTCCTTTCCCTTATTTGTTGTAGCTTTGTGACTCGTGGGTTATCTTTTTTTTTTTTTAGTTTACGCCACTTTTGTTTGCTCGTCCGTTTTCTTTGGCGCTGTTGCTCTCTATATTATTTTTTTGCTTGTTTGTTTGTTTTTCCCTTTGGCGTTGTCTATTTTCCTGACGGCGTTTTCTGCTTCTCTGTCCATTTCGGTTTCTACGATTTTCATTTGGTTTCTCCTTTCTTTCGCTTACTCCCTTTTTATCTTCCTTTTCTGGCGTTTTCTTTTCTTGTATTTCTGTCTATCTACATTGTTTTTCTGTGTTAGTTTTTTTTTCTCCTTTTCTTCGTTCTCACCTTCTCTTCGTTTATCATATTTTCTTTAGTTCTCCCCAACGTTCGTTCACTCCAGTTTTTCTCTCCTTGTTTTCTTTGACTTGCATTTATTTTATTTTCCCCTTACATAATTCTTTCGCTATTATTTTTTCCTTCGTTGTTTGTGCTCAGATTTTTTTTTATTTTACACTTCACCGCTGGCTCCTCCTCTTTCTTCTTCTTCTTCTTCTTCTTCTTCTTCTTCTTCTTCTTCTTCTTCTTCTTCTTCTTTCAGTATAACCTCGTTCGTCTGTCGTCTGCCTCTTTCCTTTGTTTCCCATTCTCCTTTTTTTTCTCTCTTTTTTCGTGAACTCCTTTTGTCTGTTTTGGTGACGGTGACAAACTGAGGCGGATGTGTCTTGGGCTGAGGGGGGGCAGGGGGACGGGTGGGGACAGGGGGGCGGCAGGGGGAGTGGGGAGGGGGGCAATGTGGCAGGTTAAAGAAGGGAGTTGTGGAGGTGACAGGTTGAGGAGGGAGTGAAGAAGAAATGGAGGAAGAGAAGTGAGGAAGAGATGACAAGAGAGAGAGAGTGTGGTGGAGAGAATGGAAGAGAAGTATAGAAAGGGTCTGAATAAAAGGGAGAGAATGGGTGAAAGACGTAAGGAGGAGGAGGTAAAGAGGAGAAGCTGGAGAGACAGGAACAGAGGAAGAGATTGCAGGAGTAGGTGGGGGAGACACGGGAAGAGAGAAAAGGAGAACGAGACAGATTATAGAAAAGGTCTGAAAGAGAGACATTGGTAAAAAAAAGGGCGAAAGAGGTTAGTATAAGGAGAGACATGTTTAAAAAGTAGAAGGGGAGAGATGCGAACCAGGAAGACAAGAAAAGGATAAATAAAGGAGGGAATGGAGAGAATATAACAAGTGGTCAGAAGGAATGGGAAGAAAGATAGAGGAAAGGGAAGATGAAGGAAGGAAGGAGGGTAGGGGGAGAGAGGGAGACTAGAAAAGGATAAATGAAGAAGGGAATGGAGAAAATGGGAAAAGAAAAGAGATCAGAAGGAAGGAAAAGCAAGATAAAAGAAAATGAAGGGAATAAAAAGGAATGTTAAGATTGGAAAGGAAGTAAGAGATGAGATTAGAAGTATGGGACAGAGGGAAGGAAAGGGAGTGGGTGGAGGAGGGGGAAGGGGAGGAGAAAAGGGACTCAGGAAGAAGAAGGGAGCTGGAGCGTCATTCAACATTCTCTTAACGTTCCTTATCACGGACTGTTTTAAACTTTCTTTTACGAGCTTACGGACAGAAGATAAACCGTGAGAGAGAGAGAGAGAGAGAGACCCAAAAACACACACTATCCCTCATTATAACGAAAATAAAAGAAAATATACCAAAAAAAAGACTTCCTCTTAAATTGGGCGGCAAAAAAAACAAGAGACGGACTTGTTGAGAGAGAGAGAGAGAGAGAGAGAGAGAGAGAGAGAGAGAGAGAGAGAGAGAGAGAGAGAGAGAGACCCAAAAACACCCAATATCCCTCATTATAACGAAAATAAAAGAAAATATACCAAAAAAAGACTTCCCCTAAAATTGGGTGGCAAAAAAAAACAAGAGACGGACTTGTTGAGAGAGAGAGAGAGAGAGAGAGAGAGAGAGAGAGAGAGAGAGAGAGAGAGAGAGAGAGAGAGAGAGAGAGAGAGAGAGAGAGAGAGAGAGAGAGAGAGAGACCACCTGATTGAAATTACACAGCTTGCTCCCCAGTTCCCCCTGAGGCCCGAACCACCTCCTGATTGGCCTCCTCCTCCTCCTTCCTCCTCCTCCTCCAAGGGTATGGTGGAGAGGAAAGGACGAGGAGGAGGAGGAGGAGGAGGAGGAAAGGAAGAGTCCAGGTCCAGTCCAGTAGCAGAAACAGACGATTAATGTTTCTCTCTCTCTCTCTCTCTCTCTCTTACGTTTTTGTTGTTTATTTCGTTTTTTTTCATTCATTCGTTTTCATTTTCTTCTTTTTCTTTTCTTATTTTCTTTCTCTTTACTTTTTCTTATACCACATTTATATATTTTCTTTATTAAGTCATTAAGAGAGAGAGAGAGAGAGAGAGAGAGAGAGAGAGAGAGAGAGAGAGAGAGAGAGAGAGAGAGAGAGAGAGAGAGAGAGAACACATAAGTTACTCGCCTTCCACAAAGTAGTTTAGTTGAGGAGTAACTTACCCGTGTTCTCATTTCCTTTCTGTTTTATGTTAATGACCACTTCTTTTTTTTTTACTCATTTGCAATTCAGTGTCATCCTCACTTTACGCTCCTTCTCTTAATACACTTTTTTTTTCTTTTTGCATTTATTCAAGTGTCATTGTCAGAGAAGTGTCAAGTGGTGGTCTCTTATTTTCTTTATTTTTTTGTTTTATTTTATTTTATTTATTTATTTGCGGTTTTTTTTAAGTATCATTGCCAAGGAAGTGTCAAATGATGGTCCTTTTATTTATTTTTTTTTTTTTTTACGTTTTCAAGTATTATTATGAAAGGTCAAATGGCAGTGTTTTTTTTTTCCTTTTTTTCTCTTATTATTTCTACATATTTTCTTTTTCTTTTTTTTTCTTTTTCTCTTCATTTTTTTAGGCTGTTGTAAAATGAGGAAAAAAATACATCATCGCCTCTGTGTTGTAAATGTCATGAGCGTTTCGTATTATGGGCTATTTTGTTTGTTTGTTTGTTTGTCTGTTTATGGCGCGTCTGCCCTCAACCTCATTATTTTTTTTCTTCCTTTTTGGTTCTCATGTTTTGTTTCGCGTTCTTGTTTCCGTCTCATTCGTCTTCCTTTTTTTCTCTAAGATGCCAAGTTTTCTTTTTTTTACACTCTCTCCCCTATCCACTCCCTTCCACTCTCACTCCATCTCTCTGATCCACTCACTTCAACTCACTCCTCTCCCTTCCATTCCGTCTCTCTCCTATCCACTCCCTTCCACTCTCACTCCTGTCCCTTCCACTATGACTCTCTCCTATCCACTCCCTTCAACTCTCATTCCAATCCCTTCCACTCCCCCTCCCTCCTATCCACTCCCACTCTCACTCCTATCCCTTCCACTATGACTCTCTTATCCACTCCCTTCAGCTCTCACTCCTATCCCTTCCACTCCCCCTCCCTCCTATCCACTCCCTTCCACTCTTACTCCTATCCCTTCCACTCCCTTTCTCTCCTATCCACTCTTTTGTCATATTGTGTTGTTTTGCTTTTTTTTTTTTTTTTTTAGTTCCATCAATTCGTACACACACACACACACACACACACACACACACACACACACACACACACACACACACACACACACACACACACACACACACACACACACACACACACACACACACCGGAAATGATAACAATCCAAGGCTTTCTATCACTTCCTACATTATCTGTTCTCAAATTTCAACATAAATCTCCCTGACATTTTCTCTCGTTTTCGATTCCAATGTTTTTCTCGTATTTTTGTTTCCCGTCCTCGGTCTCAGTTCCTGGTTTGCGTTCCATTCCACTTTCCGTTCCCTGAGACGTTTCTTTTTTTTTGGGGGGGGGCGAGGATGGGGGTTTCAGGGGGGGCGGTTGGGGGGCCTTGAGGTGTTGTGTTTTGCAGTGATTCAGACTCGGAGCATTGGCGAGTGTTGCGAGGGAGACACACAAAGGTACACACACACACACACACACACACACACACACTGATCGTCTCCTCCGATAATCGATGTTTTGGGAGTACTGTAGCGGGAGTCTTTATTTTCCTTCCTCCTCCTCCTCCTCCTCCTCCTCCTCCTCCCCCTCCTCTTCCTGCGCCACCCTCTTCTTCTGCGTCTTCAATTCAGCCTCCACCTCGGTCTTCCTCCTCCTCCTCCTCCTCCTCCTCCTCCTCTCGTAATCTTTATCAGTAATTGTCCTCCTCCTCTTTTTCTTCTCCATTTTTTGTTTATTTTTCTCGCCAATCTTTGCACTTCTGTTTTGTGAAGTCTCCCTCTCTCCTTTTTTTGCGTGTTTACTCTTTCGTCTGCTGTTTGTCATGTCTGTTTGTTCTGTTTAACATTATTTCTCGGCTTACGCTTTTACATTCTTTCCCACTAGTTCCCTTTTTTTTTTTACTTCTTTTTTTTTAATCATTGTCGTTGTGTTTTTCTGCCTCTTCAGTTTCTCCTTCTTTTTTTTCTTCTCTCTTTATTTGTTTTCACGTAGAATCGAGGACTATTTTCTAACGCCTTCGCTCTGTTCCCCAATTCCATCTCGGTTCCTACCCACTCCTATCCACTCCCTTCCATTCCTGTCCACTCCCATTTCTATCCACTCCCTTCCATTCCTGTCCACTCCCATTTCTATTCACTCCGTTCCATTCCTGTCCACTCCCTTCCATTTTTATCCACTCCCTCCCACTCCCATCTAAATTCTATCTTATTCCTATCCACTCCCTCCCACTCCTATCCACTCCCTCCCACTCCTATCCACTCCCTTCCATTCCTATCCACTCCCATTTATATCCTCTCCCTTCCATTCCTATCCACTCCCTTCCATTCATATCCACTCCCTCCCATCTAAATACTATCTTGTTCCTATCCACTCCCTTCCACTCCTATATCCACTCCTATCCACTCCCTCCCACTCCCATCTACTAATATCCACTCCCATCCACTCTTATCAACTCCCTCCCACTCCTTTCCATGTAAATTCTCTCTCATTCTTATCCACTCCCTTCCACTTCCGTCCACTCCTCTCCACTCTCTCATCCCAATTCTCTCTCATCCTTGTTTTCCTCTCTGCCAGGCTCCTAATTCTCTCCCTCTTTCCCAGCTTTCCTTCCATCTCTCCCTCCTCTCCCTTCTCTCCCTACCTCCCTGACAACAGTAGCTGGATGAACTTTCCTCGGGATGATTGACTTTGAATTTGATTTACCTTTGTGTTAGTCCCGTTGTTTCTGTGTCTGTCTGTATGTATGTTTGTCTGTGGGTTTCTCTTTCTCTCTTTCTCTCTGTCTACGCTTGTTTTCTTCCTTAATTTTAGAGAAGGTTGAGCTGCTTTTTTCGATTTATTTTTCCTTAATTTCGTTATAATGATGGATATTCTGTGTTTTGTGGGTCCTTTTTTACTCTCTCTCTCTCTCTCTCTCTCTCTCTCTCTCTCTCTCTCTCTCTCTCCTAACACGCCTACACACTACAGCAGGAAAGGAAGACGTGAATGATCATCGCAGGAAAGATTTTTGGGAGTGGGATGAATTTATGGAAGAAAACGCAAGATAAATGAGTGTTCCCTCTTACGGTCAATGGGTCTCTGGGTGTTGCTGGAAAACTCGCGTGTGAGAAAGCACTGCGCTGACACGAAGAATAATGCGACCTCTAACGATTGATTTTTGAGCTTGGTTCGATATTATGTTTTTTTTTTCTTATTATTTTCATGGGGTTATATTCGTGATCGCTCAAGAATTAGTTAGCTTTTGATATTATGTTTTTTTTTTCTTATTATTTTCATGGGGTTATATTCGTGATCGCTCAAGAATTAGTTAGCTTTTGATATTATGATTTTTTTCTTCTTATTTTCATGGATTTATATTCGTGATCGCTCAAGAATTAGTTAGCTTTTGATGTTATGATTTTTTTCTTCTTATTTTCATGGGGTTATATTCGTGATCGCTCAAGAATGAGTTAGCTTTTGATTCGATTATTGTAGTTATAGGTTCGATACTATTTTTTTGTTACAGTCCTACTATTTGAAGTAGTATAAATATTTATTAACTTTTGATTTTTCGTTGTTTTTTTCATTATTACATCAAGGTCAGTAATATATATACTAATCAGTGGTCAATGTATTCTCTTTGTTTGACTCTTAACTTCGTGTGTGTTTGCTTTTCTTTAATAATATAGGTTAAAGTAATTATGACTTGGATATTTTAATGACTTGTATTGCTATTATTTTTATCAGTCTTACCATGAAGGGTCTAACAATCAACTATGTTACTTACCTGTACCTCACCTGTCTTCCTGTAGGCGTGTAAGAAAAAAGTTGATCATACCTTGAAAAAATTGTAGTCATTAGCATTAGCAGGATCACTCTTAATTATGTTTGTTACTTACCTGTATCACCTGTCCTTACTTCCCTCCACCTGTCTTCCTTTACGCCCACGAAAAAGTTGTTCTTACCTTGATAAAATTGTAGTCTGTGTTCATATCGTTAGTGCCAGCATTAGCAGTATCACTCTTAATTATGTTTGTTTCTTACCTGTATCACCTGTCCTTACTTCCCTCCACCTGTCTTCCGTTACGCCTACGAAAAAGTTGTGTCTACCTTGATAAACTTGTTATTTGTATTATGAGTAGCGTTCATCTCATTAGTGATATCATTTGTAGTATCACATTTAATTACGTTTTTTTTTTTTTGTGTGTGTGTGTGTGTACCTTTGTTCCACCTGCCCCTCCTTCCCTTCACCTGTCTTCTTTAAGTGTAAGAGAAAAAAGTTTCACCTTGATAAATTTGGGACTTTTCTTACTGTTGTTCCTATTAGTGTCAGCCTTGGTAGTAACACACATAAGAATTATTACGTTTGTGGTTTACCTCAGTGCCACCTGTCCTTTATCAGTGTTATTAGTATTATCACAGTTAATTATATTTGTTTTTTAGCTTATTCTCACCTGTCCTTTTTTCCCTCCGTCTTGCAGTGCTCCGACTTCAGGTGATGGAGACCCGCAACGTGGAGTCCGTGACCTTCCCTTCGGCGGGGGAGATGTGGCTGACGGACAAGCCCACGCCCTCCAGTGACCCCGCCTCCACGCCCACGGGTTACGGCCCCTTCACCACCACGGGGGAGCAGGACGCCTCACAGCCCTACCCGAGTGAAGACATCCTGCAGGACCTCGACGGGGAGACGTATAAGATCCCGCAGGATACCATTACGCTTCCCCCTGAGGCCCTACTAGAGAACTCGGAGAACGGGTTGGTCAAGATGGTGTTCTTCAGCTACGACGGGCTCCACCACCTTCTGCAGCCCGCCCGACGCACCTACACCCCCAGCGAGGCCAACTTCAAGGTGAGGGACTGGCGAGGGCGTCCTACTCCTGCCGGGGGATGAATGAGAGGGTTGTGTTTGTGTGTGTTTGTTGATTTGTATGTGTGTGTGTGTGTGTGTGTGTGTGTGTGTGTGTGTGTGTGTGTTTCTGATTGTTTTATTCTCGGTTGTTGAGTTTTTCCAAAGTTGCTGAAAAGTTTTAATTCTTTGGAGCTTTTTTAAATCTAAGTCGCAGTTGAGAAGAATTATTATTATTATTTTTATTCGTCTTATTTTTCCTTCTCCTCCTGCCGCAAAATTTTTTTTTATCTTGTTAAAATAATAATTACGATATCAGTAATAATCACAAAAACAACATGATGATAATAATAATAATAATAGTGAAAACAATAATAATAGAAATCATCATAATATCAATAAGGATAAAAATAATAACAGCAACAGCGCTTCCAACATTACTCACTCGATCATAACAACCACTACTACTACTACCACTACTACTACTACTACTACTTCTACTACCACCACCACCACCACCGCCACCATCACTCCGCATCAGCACACACTTCAAACCTTCAACATACTACATACCTCCCCCACCCCCACCCCCACACACGAGGCGAACACATACAGGAGCGGCGAAACTGAATTAAACAACCTCTTTTAGCGCAATAAGCCTCTCGCGGGAGCCTGCTCGACAACACACGCGCACGCAGACCAAAGGAAAGCACGACAAGTTGTTTGCCAATATTCCGGGACGTCGCGCCACTCTATAACACGAGGAGAGAGAGAGAGAGAGAGAGAGAGAGAGAGAGAGAGAGAGAGAGAGAGATGTTTGCACCCATTTTTTATTTCCATCTGTGTGTCTACCTTCCCGCTCCCTCTCTCTCTCTCTTTCTCTTCTCCTCCCCTTCCCTCCCGCCAATATATAGTAAATGTATATAATGCGGAGGGCTTGTGAGAGAGAGGAATGGCGGGCTGGACCTATGATGCCGCTCCTCCCAATATCATGTTAAAGCAATAAGCAATAAAAGTCGTCAGCCTCTTGATTGGAATATTGAGCCATGACAGGGAGGCGAGGTGCAAGATGGTGGTGGTGGTGGTGGTAGTGGTGATGGTGGTGGGGGTGGTTGTGGGTGGTGGTGGGTGGTGGTGGTGGTGATGGTGGAGCTACAGGGAGTAATATTGCCCAAATTATTCCCGCCGTCTCCTAGATATTATGTACAGTTGCAGCGGTATTACGTTTTCCTTTAGTGTGTGTGTGTGTGTGTGTGTGTGTGTGTGTGTGTGTGTGCTTACCTGGAAGTATGTATTAGTCTCATGTAATGTTTGTTTGTTGTTTATTATGCGCGTTCCTGTTTCAGTTTAATCTCATTCTTCCGTTTGTCTCATGTTTATGTTTTAATGTGAGGTAAGAGTCGTGGTTCTCAGTTTCATTGTAATGTTTTATATTCTTTTCATTTTGTAGGTTTTTTTATTTAACTTCATTTGCTACATAATATCACCCATTAGTTTCGAAGCAGGGGTGTTGTTTTGCTTTTAATTTTCTTATTAGCGTATAAATTGTTGTCTTGAATAGGCCTACATTAGCGATTTTTCACGTTGTCATTTTTGCAGTATTTTTTGTACCCAGATGCTTTTCCTCTAACTCAATCTCCTTGTGTACCATTCTCTCAACTTAATCTAATTTTCCTTTCTATCCACATATCTTGCTATTCCATCATTTCCCTTTTCGTTTTCGTATGCTATTCGCCTCCTTCTCGTTCTTATCTGGCCTTTCTTCCTTTACCCAAACACAATAACTTCCTCACATTCTCTTTTCTAACCTACTATTATCCCAGTCACCTCATACATACCCATTCAATCCTCCATGTTAACCCTCTCCTTCAGTCATATTTTATCCTCCAATGTTAACAATCTACTCTTTTTTCTCTTCCTTCTCCCAAACACAACAAGTCTTTCATTCCCACCACTTCTTATTTTCATCCCCAGTACCCTTTGCATCCCAGTTCTTCTTCCCCACCGCTAATCCTCTCCTCCTTCTCCCAGGGTGTGAACGAGACGCGGGTTCTCAACTCTCGCGTGCTCTCCGCCTCGCTCGGGGCAGGACGGCACATCGAGCTCTCAGAACCCGTCGTGCTTACCTTCGCCATGCTGAGGACCGTGAATGTGACCAACCCCGCGTGTGTGTTCTGGGACTACACCACCAGGTACGTACGAGAGAGGGAGAGGGAGAGAGAGAGGGTGAAAGAAAGGGGAATTGGGGGTCGGACGCAGAGTAAATACAAAAGTGACGAAAACAAACAACCAATGGAAAGGGAAAGAAAGAAAGCGAGCAAGAAAACAAAGAAGGAAAAAAAAGGTGAAATAGAAACCAGGATAAAAGTGTAACGAAAACTTGCGAGAGAGAAAACAGAGAGAGAGAGAGAGAGAGAGAGAGAGAGTGTGTGTTACGAGAGCCTAAAAACGAACGGCCATCATTATTTTATTCCTGTTATTCTCTTCCTTTCGCTTCATATTCCTTCCTTTCGTCTCCCCTCTCCCCTCTTCCTTTTCGTTCTCCCCTCATTCCTCACCCATAGAAGACCCGTTATTAACAAACATAAACTAGTCACATTTACTCGCTTCACTTGCCTCCCTTTCACCTCCCCTCACCTCCCCTCCCCACTCCCCTTTCCCCTCGCCTCGTTTTCCCCTCTCTTCCCTTTCCCGTCTCCTCCCTCTTCCTCTCACCGTGCGCTCTCTCCCTCCCATTTCCTCCCCATCCCTTCCTCTCACTCTTCATCTTCCTCGTTTCCTCTCCTCATCCCCGCCTTCCTCCCCTCTTTCCCCTCTTCCTCCACAAGGGAAACGCTTCTAAAAGTATCATAAATCGGGTCACATTTTTCAGCCCTCACAAATTTACTGTTGCCCCCCAGAAAGGAAAAAATAGCAAATGGAAATCATATTGAGAACTGTCCCGCGATCTGTTGGAAGAATTGTTGGGTCGGAAGGAGAGGAGGAGGAATAGGAGGAGGAGGAGGATAGCTGTTTATGGGAGAAGAGGACACAGAGAAAGAGAAGAGAGAAGAATGATATGCAAGAAGAGAAGAATGAAAGGAGAGAAAGAGAAGAGAGAAGAATGATATGTAAGAAGAGGAGAATGAAAGGAGAGAAAGAGAAGAGAGAAGAATGATGCGTAAGAAGAGGAGAAAGAAAAGGAGAGAAAGAGAAGAGAGAAGAATGATATGCAAGAAGAGGAGAATGAAAGGAGAGAAAGAGAAGAGAGAAGAATGATATGTAAGAAGAGGAGAATGAAAGGAGAGAAAGAGAAGAGAGAAGAATGATATGTAAGAAGAGGAGAATGAAAGGAGAGAAAGAGAAGAGAGAAGAATGATATGTAAGAAGAGAAGAATGAAAAGAGATAGATGAGGGAAAATCGATTGAGGGAAGACGAGGAAAAGGAGGAAAACTATTAATGGAAGAAGAGAACACAGAGAAAGAAAAGAGAAAAGGGAAACATAAGAAGAGAAGAATAAGAAGAGATAGATAAGAAGAAATTGGAGAACTACAGAAGCAAGAGAAGAATGACAACGAAGAGGAAGAGAAGGGGAAGGAGAGAAAAATTAAAAAAAAACATCACAGAACTAGTTAAAGAGGAAGAACATAGAGAGAGAAAAGGAGAAAAGGAAAACAATAGACGCAAAAAGAAGAGAAGAAAAAACAACCAGGAGGAAAAGGAGGAGGAGGAGGAAATGAAAGGAAGGAGAGAATAACAACAACACACCACAGAACTACAAAGTGAGAAAGAAAAAAAAAATAAACAGCTCCACCTCCCTCCCATCCCCCCCACCCCCCACCCCCCAAGAAAAATAAGGGTCGTAAGAGGAAATCAATCAACATCGCAACCAGAGAGAGAGAGAGAGAGAGAGAGAGAGAGAGAGAGAGAGAGAGAGAGAGAGAGAGAGAGAGAGAGAGAGGAAGCGGAGGGATTTTTTTTCAGTGGTCATAATTGCCAGAAATGAGGTTGAAATGAAGGACAGAATTTGATCCCCATAAAAGTAAAGGATTCTGGTCACAAGCCTCGCGACCATCACAGCCCGGGGCAAAAGGGAGGGAGGGAGGGAAGGGAGAAAGGGAGAGAAGGCAGGAAGGCGGAAAATATATGGCGAGAGAGAGAGAGAGAGAGAGAGAGAGAGAGAGAGAGAGAGAGAGAGAGGTAGTGTGGGAAGGTGAGGTACGGAAAAATTATATACATACATAATGAAAGCAGGCATGGTGTGTGTGTGTGTGTGTGTGTGTGTGTGTGTGTGTGTGTGTGTGTGTGTGTGTGTGTTTACGAGAGCAAGGAGTTGACCGTGGAAGGGAGGAGGGAGAAGAGACAGGGAGGGGCAAGGAAGGGGTGAAGAGACAGGGAGGAGACAGAAAAAAGGTTAGTTCGTGTACAGAACGTGTATGGAAAGTCGAAAGCCTGACAAGTATGAAGGATAATGGAGTGGAGGAAGAGGGGGGAAGGGGGAGAGGAAGGGAGAGGAGGGAAGGGAAGTAAGGGAGGGAGGAGAGAGACGAGAAGGAGAGGAGGAAGAGGGGCAAGGAAGGGAAGGGGAGGGAGGAGAGAGACAAGGAGGGGAGGAGGAAAAGGGGCAAGGAAGGGAAGGGAAGGGAAGTAGGGGAGAGAGGTGGAAGAGGGGCAAGGAAGGGAAGGGAAGTAGAGGAGGGGAGAGTGAAGCAAGGAGGAGGAGAGAAGAGCTGTGATGCGCCAAGAGGAGGGGGGGTGAGGGGAGAAGGTGTGGGAGGGGAGGGGAGGGGGGGAGACTGCAGGCCAGGTAAACTGTGCCGGTGTGGGGTGTAATTATGAAACAGGTGACAGCTGCTGATGCTATCTCACCTGGTCTTCTCACCTGCCCTTCCCTCCTTACCTTATATAATCGAGGGTATTTGCTCTTCTCTCTCTCTCTCTCTCTCTCTCTCTCTCTCTCTCTCTCTCATATGTTCGTCCAGCGTTGAATATTTGAGGAAAAAATTTAAAATGAACGAGAGAGAGAGAGAGAGAGAGAGAGAGAGAGAGAGAGAGAGAGAGAGAGAGAGAGAGAGAGAGAGAGAGAGAGAGAGAGAGAGAGACAGACAGACGGAGATAAAACAAATCTGACACAAGAAACTATTTTATGTAACTATTTTATTTAACTCCAACGATTTTTTGACACAAGACTATTTACCTTCCCTTCCTACAATCACCTTTCTCTATTTATCGCGTGGAAATGAGTTGTGTTATTATAGACATTTTTGTTCCCCTCGCGACCAACCTCAAAACAAGCTTCGTTATCGTTGCCGGATCGAGCGTTGAGGGAAGGGAGGGAATCCGTAACACTCTTCAACACGTTATATTTGAGTTACCCCGCCCACAACGTCTCGAGGGAAGGGTGGGCCGTGTAACTCATCAAGCAAAACAAATGATGGTGATTCTCTTTCCTCGGCCAGAACAGAATAAAAGAAAGAAAAGGAAATCCGTAACTCTTAACAACACGTCATATCCAAGTTACTCCTCCCACAAGATCTCAAGGGAAGGGTGAGCCAAGTAACGCATCAGCTGCTCAAACTAGTAAGGCTGATGTTGTAAATTGTGTTGATTCTTCGGCCAGAGCTGCTAAAGCGAAGAAGGAAGAATCTGAAACCTCTGTGGGGCTGAATCAAACTCCTCTGTTTAGTGTTTCGTCTGGATGAGTATTGCAAGTGTTTCATCCCTCACCCATTCAGCCTTCTTGTGTTGCTAATCCCGCGTGTTCGTAATGGCAGGAGCATCAACTCATTAAAATAGTGTTGCATAAGAGGGTTAATCAGTGTTGCCATCCCTCACCCATCGACCTCCTCATGTGTTGCTAATCGCGTGCTTTTGCGATGGCAGAATCCCCATAGTTTTGCATCAGTGTGTTTCAGTTGCTTCATACTTCACCCTTTCACGCTCTTTGTGTTGCTAATCCCGTGACTTCAATGTGATCTCCGCGACGATAAGGGCGAAGACAAGGCGTCCATCCATCTCCTGAGGTGTGTGAACGGGGAACATCAGCTCAAAGAAAACGGGAATCAGAGAAAACCGGAATACAGGATAATGGCAACTAGAGAGAACGGGACAGAGGGAGCCGCCGCGGTGAGAGAAAAATGCAAAATACAGAACGAAGGGCGGTCGCTGTGAGGAGAGAACTAATGGTAATGGTTAGTAATGTACCCACGAGAATAATGCGGCGGAACATGAAGGAACACAAATGCGCTGTGGTGATGGTGGTCGAAGTAATGGTGGTGGTGGTGGTGGTATGTGGTGGCGGCTGCAACGGTCGAAATGAAATAAGAGGCAACATAAATTATCGCAAAACCCCGGGACGCATACCTAATCAATGGTGCTTCAAGAGGGTGGATTAGTGATGGAAACGCATGCCTAATCAGTGTTATTTCAGCGAGGGTGATTAATGAAGACAGAGCGAACGTTACCGTATTGTGGCAGTGCAGTTATAGCGAGGGTGGTGATTGCGGCGGCGGCGGCGGGGGAAGGAAGTGGTAACATAACTCACAGAACGGCCGGGAGATCACACCTGTTTAACATAGTAAGTGCTGCTTTGCGAAGGTAGATTGATGAAGAGAGAGAAACAGCAGTGTCGTTTGATGGTAGTGTTATAACAGAGGTGGTGGTGATGGCGGCGGAGGCGGAGAGGAGGAGGGAGACCACTGAAGGGCGAGTGAGGCAGCAGAAATTAGCTCCCCAGACCCCAAGTGCCCGAGGCTGATGGGGGGAAGGGGGGAAGGTGAGGAGCTGGAACAGGGAAGGGGACGGGTAGGGGAGTGTTCCAGCCCCTCACCCCTTCCCCATTACCGCGTCGCCTCTCCACGGGGCTCCACAAGCGTGCTGCCCCGTGCATCTGACAACCATTAATAAAGATGACCGTCGCTTACCTCCAAAAGAACTCTCTCTTGCCTTAATTTTAGCCGAGATAATTGCGGTAGCGACCAAGGGGAGTAGCGGCCGTCCTCACCAGCTCGGCTCAGGGCGCTGGAAGACTCAAAACTTAGCTAAAAGCGCGTAATTGAAATCCTAAGTTGCGAAGGGCGGGCGGGAGGCGGCGGCCCGGACAGCAGGGAAGCGCCGGCCTCGGAAGGGGAATATTAAGTCGTCGGCGGCGCGGAGAACCTTGATGAAAAAATGGACACGTCGGGAAGGTAAAGTGTATCGTGCGGCCCTCGGGAAAGGTCTCGACACCCCGACGGATTGGTAGTACGAGGAGAGGGTGTCTTGAAGGGTGTGTTACAGGGTGTGGTGGGGAAGGTTAGGCACACTAGTAGCTCCACACCAACATCTGAAGATCTGGTGATGTAAGAAGAGGGTGTGCTATGGGTGTGTTGGGTGAGGTTAGGCACACCACCCCCTACCTCAACGCCTCAAGGATTTAGTGATATACGCAAGAAAAGGGTGTTGAAAGGTTCGTTCGGTAAGGTTACGCACACTACCCCTGCCTCAACACCTAAGGAATTGATGATGCAAGAAGGGGATGTATTGAAGAGTGTGGTAGGATAGGTCATGTACATCAACTCCGTCTTCAACACCTCAAGGATTAGTGATACACGCAAGAAAAGGGTGTTGAAAGGTTAGTTTGGTAAGGTTACGCACACTAGCCCTGCCTCAACACCTAAGGAACTGATGCAAGAAGCGGATGTGTTGAGTGTGATAGGTTAGGTTAGGTTATGTACATCAGCTCCTTCTTCAACACCTCAAGGATTGGTAATGCGGATAGCGGGCTTTGTTCTTTCATTGTTTCCTTTTTTTATGCCCTTGAACTGACTCCTTTGTTGCAATAAAAAAAAATGAGGCTGTGCTTGTGGGTGTACCTGTTCTCCATCACCACCTTCAACACCACTAAACAACTACGCTCCCACCATCATCCACACCAACACAACATCACCACCTTCTCCTCCACCTCCAACACCACTAAACAACTACGCTCCCACCATCATCCACACCAACACAACATCACCACCTTCTCCTCCACCTCCAACACCACTAAACAACTACGCTGCCACCATCATCCACACCAACACAACATCACCACCTTCTCCTCCACCTCCAACACCACTAAACAACTACGCTGCCACCATCATCCACACCAACACAACATCACCACCTTCTCCTCCACCTCCAACACCACTAAACAACTACGCTCCCACCATCATCCACACCAACACAACATCACCACCTTCTCCTCCACCTCCAACACCACTAAACAACTACGCTGCCACCATCATCCACACCAACACAACATCACCACCTTCTCCTCTACCTCCAACACCACTAAACAACTACGCTCCCACCATCATCCACACCAACACAACATCACCACCTTCTCCTCCACCTCCAACACCACTAAACAACTACGCTCCCATCATTATCCACACCAACACAACATCACCACCTTCTCCTCCACCTCCAACACCACTAAACAACTACGCTGCCACCATCATCCACACCAACACAACATCACCACCTTCTCCTCCACCTCCAACACCACTAAACAACTACGCTCCCATCATCATCCACACCAACACAACATCACCACCTTCTCCTCCACCTCCAACACCACTAAACAACTACGCTCCCATCATCATCCACACCAACACAACATTACCACACCTTCTCCTCCACCTCCACCTTCAAAACTGCTACTTCCTCCACCGCCCCATTAACGGACGGAGAGCAAGGAACGAAGGCAGCGGAGGATGTGTTCAATAAATAAGAGAGGTACAACGAAGCGAGAAACTTATAGCGCGTAATGAAAAGGTGTTACGCATTATTTCACCGTCACAACTGCCACCATTATTGCACCACCACCACCACCACCACTACAAGCAACACCACTTTATACCTGCATAGAGGAAGACTCGGAATATGAAAGAAAGTATACTTATAACGTGGTAAGCATAACTCCTCCTCAACCACCACCACCATCACCACCACCACTACCACCACTACCACTACTACCACTACTACTACTACTACTACTAATACTACAAGCAACACTACTTTATACCTGCATTGAAGAGGACACGAAATACGAAAGAAAGTATGCTGAAAACGTTGTAAGCATAGCGCCACCACAACTACCACCACCACCT
>NC_066526.1:18442141-18459641 GCF_024679095.1 Eriocheir sinensis | reverse complement strand
TAATAATATACTATGTCTTGTTCTTCTCTTATGACTCCTACGCGTTCTTTCCTCCTCTCTTTTCCTCTTCACCTTCTCACCTTCCTCTCTCTGTCTCTCTTCTCCTCCTACTTCTACCTTCTTTTCTCTCCTTTCCTCTTCACCTCCTCCGTACCTTCCTTCCTTTCTCTCTATTATCCTCTGACTTCTTATTATCCATTCTTTCCTCTCCTTTCCTCTTCACCTTCTCCCTACCTTCCTCCTCCTCTCCCTTTCTTACCTCTCTCCTCCCTCTCTCTCTCTCCCTTGCTCACCTCAATCTTCGGCGACGCATTAACAAGAAGCTCTTAACGAATCCAACGAAGAAGCGGACAAGAAAATGACAAACCGAGCGTGCCAATAGAACTGAAAATCCTAGTGGGCGTTCGGGGAAGCTTGAACCCCATCGTCGGTGCGGGCCCAAACCTGTGCACCTGGCGACAAGTTTAATTATCTCCACCTGTCCAAGAACACGTGAATAATGTAAGAATGAGGCGGTGTGGGACGTGTTGAATGGAGGGCGCCGGGGAGATAAGGTGATTTAGACATTGGACTGAGGATGAAATGAAAAGATATGGAGGGGAAGGAAGGGAAGGGCGGTGGAGGGGAGGAAAGAAGGGAGAAATCGGGAAAGAATGGGTTTAAAGGGAGGGAAGAAGGGTGAGGGAGAGAGCGTAAGAAAGGGAATAAAGAATAGGGAGACATATGAATGAATAAGGGAAGTAAAGGAAGCGAAATCGAAGGAAAGGAAAGAGTAAAGAAAGAATTGGGAAAGAATAGGTTTTTAGGGAGGGAGAGAAGGAGGAAGGGAGGAAAATCGACAGGGAAGAAAGAATAGACATAAAGATGAAAGAATAGGGGAAGTAAACGCCGATGGATAGAATAAGAGAAAGAAGGAATAGGGAAAGAATAGTTTTTAGGGAGGGAGGGAAGTAAAGAGAGGGAGGAAGGGAGGGATATCGATAGGCAGCGAAGCATAGGGAGACAGATTAAAGAACAGTGGAAATAAAGGCTGATGAAATGAAGGAAAGAAGGGAGGAATCGGGAAAGAATGGGTTTAAAGGGAGGGAAGGAGAGGAAGGGAGGGAAATCGATAGAGAGAAAGGAATAGGGATAGAGATAAAAAAAAAAAAGGGTGATCAGAGTTATGTAAAAACGCAAAATGATAGGAAATAATGAAAGAAATAAGAAAGAAAAGATGAAAGACACGAAATAGAGTGAGGAAATTAGTGTATGACGAGAGAGAGAGAGAGAGAGAGAGAGAGAGAGAGAGAGAGAGAGAGAGAGAGAGAGAGAGAGAGAGAGAGAATCTTGTGTTGGCTTCTTGATCAGCCCGAGACACTTCTAAGCCTCCCACGCCACAAGGTCGATAATCCCGGCTAATCCTTCCTATAGTCACCCTTAAAGGCGCGTCCTGAAGAGCTACTGTTGAGGGCGCGGCCAGAAATTAATCACCCAAGTGTCAGAGAGAGAGAGAGAGAGAGAGAGAGAGAGAGAGACTAATTGCACTGGTGATTTGTTTATTTAGTGTGTGTGTGTGTGTGTGTGTGTGTGTGTGTGTGTGTGTGTGTGTGTGTGTGTGTGTGTGTGTGTGTGTTACTACCTCATCCTTTTGTTTTTAATCCGGAAGTAAAATTAAATATTCTCTTTTTAACAATTCATAACCACAATTCTCTCTCTCTCTCTCTCTCTCTCTCTCTCTCTCTCTCTCTCTCTCTCTCTCTCTCTCTCTCTCTCTCTCTCTCTCTCTCTCTCTCTCTCTCTCTCTCTCTCTCCCTCTCCCTCGCTTCCCTCCACTCACGGCCAGTCCCTTCCCCTCTGTGCTCTCTTTTCATCTGCTTCTCCCCTCACCCTCCTCCTGACCCTCCTCCAACTCCTCCTCCTCCTCTTCTCTATTCTTTTACCCCGCATCTCCTCTCCCTCTCCTTTCGCCCTGACTCACCTTAGTGCCTCCTCCTCCTCCTCTCTTCTTCCTCCTCTATCCTCCTCCTCCTCTTCTCACTCTCCAAAGTAATCGCCTTCAACGGGCTTTTCAATTCCTGGAAACGAAGTCAACTGATCACGTTCCTCGGTGGCGGGTTTGGCGAGGCGCTGAGAGAGTCTAATGATGACGATGATGATGATGATGATAATGGTGGTGGTGGTGGTGGCTCTTGTGTGTGTGTGTTTGTGTTTTTGTTCATCTATAGACGGAATATTCGTCATGGCATTAAATATTTAGCGTTATGGACCATGGCTGCTAATATATTTTTTTTCTCTGATTCCTTGTATGCTTCAGCTCTTTTACTCTTTCTTGTTTTGTAGTCTTATGGTCGGTTAAGTGTAGTGTGTGATCAGTATATTTATTTATTTATCATCTTATCTATCTATCTATCTATCTGTTTATGTATTAGTAATTAGTATATTTATCTATTTATCTTCTTATTTATCTATCTAGCTGTTTATGTATCTATCATCTCTCTGTAACTCATAATCCTCTCGTCATGTAAAGTTTAGTTCGGTAATTGTACTTGTTTTCTTCTTTTCATCTTCGTTCAATATCATATCATACTTACGTTCCACCATCATCATAACTTTCTCACATCCTTGTAATTCATCTCCGTATCATCATGTCAAGAGAATAAATACTTAACTCATCCTTCCTTCGGGTCACTCAAAACTCAGTACCATATCATATTCACCTTCCATTATCATTATTACAACTTTCTCACTACTTTAAAATTCATCCTGGTATCAACATGTCACAAAAATGTCACTCATGTTAGCTTCTGGTCACTCTAAACTCCAGCGGATCACGTCACTGCTTTTTACTCTTGTTATTTTCCCGCTTCGATATTTTCCTTTTCCTTGTCGTGTTATCCCCAGCTTTACCCCTTCCCTTCCTTCCCTCTCCTTTCCCTCCCCTCCCCTCCATTCCCTTCCCTTCGCTTCACATCCCTTCCCCTTCCCAGTCTTCCCCTCCCCTCCCTTCCCCCCCCCACGACGCTCCTCTGGATGGCGGATGACGCTCGCTATAAACTTATCATCCAACTTCACCAAACTTTCGCTTGTCAGAAAATGTTACGGCTTCTTTCTGTTACTTGAAGCTCCCCGGAGACTGCTGCGTCCTTGCCTCCCCCCCCCCCTCTCTCTCTCTCTCTCTCTCTCTCTCTCGCATTAACCTCCTCTCTCTCTCTCTCTCTCTCTCTCTCTCTCTCTCTCTCTCTCTCTCCATTATTTCATTTTCATTATATATATTTCTTTTATTTCCACCCTTGCAGCTGCCTTCTTCACATTCATATTCGTCTAACTCCTTTTTTTTCATTTTCATCATATTCTTGTCATGTTCATAATCCTCTAACTCCTGTCTTTCACTTTCATCATATTCTTGTCATGTTCATATTCGTCTAACTCCTTTCTGTCACTTTTTATTTATTTCCACCTCCGTAACGTCATTCTAGTGTATCCCTTCCATATACAGACTCGTTTTTCTCCTGTTTTTCCTTTTCTTCATCTAAACAAGCCTTCCTGCACACACACACACACACACACACACACACACACACACGCCTCAACACACCCATTAGTACCGGCGCTGGTTTGTGTTGACGGGGAGATGCGAGTGTTGACTGGTGTTGTTTATCTCGCGTTCCCCCGTTTAGGCTCCCTCGCCCCTCCTGCCTTTCGTTATTTTCTCATTTTTCCACACATACATTGCTGGACATTATTTGAGCCATTCCCCCCCTTGATATTTTGTATGCGAGATGTGTATGGTGACTGAATTTGTTGTTCTTCCTCTTCCTCTACTCTATATCAGGTTCTTTTTCCCTTCTTTCATTTTCTCTTTACTACATATAAACTTCGACGTAATCAGAAGTACAACAAGCGATTAATGGTGTTGTTTTTTTGTATTGTTTAGTGCGTTGTGTTTTAGTTCGTGGTCTACGGATGGCTGTTATATTTTCCTCACCTTTCATGTTCTTACCATCTATAAACCTTAACGTGACTGTGTAAAGAAATAGAGATCGGAAAGTTTCGTTTAGTCGGCGCAACATCTGTGGTCATATGCCGGAGAGAGACAGAAGGAAATAAGGATCGGGGTTGTTTCCTTACTCTAACCGTTGTGTTGTGTTTCAGCTCGTGGTCTGAGGAGGGCTGCCGCGTCCTTCGGTACAACACGTCGCACACGATATGCCAGTGCGACCACCTCACCAACTTCGCCGTTCTGATGGACATCCACGCCACGCCCATGAGCTACCCGCACCACCTCGCCCTCTCCATCATCACCTACGTGGGCTGCGTCATCTCCATCGTGTGTCTCCTCCTCGCCACCATCGTCTTTCACGCCTTCAGGGGCCTCAAGGTAAAGTGTCTTCAGGCGTCTGGGGAGGTTCGAGTAACTGGGATTATTGCCCTGTTGTCTCTTGCTCCAGAAAAGATTTACCAGCGAGTGTTAGCAAGCGAGGGTCACGCGCCTGCTGTCTGCGTGTTGTCAGTTGTGTTACAGGGAGTTTATTTACCGTCGGAGCGAGGCTTGGGTGAGAGTGCCTAAGGTTTACATGAGATACGAACGGGGCACGCTGCTCTCGCGGGGACAAGGTTGTGCTGTCCCTGCTGATGGTAGGATTTGGAGCAGCGATGGGAGGGCCGCGGGAGGGATGGGCTCTGATCCGCCTCTCCCGAACACAAACACGACCCTTCTCCCTTCTCCCTTCTCTCAGCCAGCCAACATCCTCCCTGCGTGTTTGGGAGTGTCGGGCACAAACACACCTCTCCTCCTGCCTCCCATTCCCTCTCTCCCTCTCCCTCTCTCTCTCTCCCCTCGCTCCCCGGCCCTTTATCCCCCTTTCCCCTCTGTCTCTGCTTCCTCTTACAACTCTCATCTCCCTCCTCCTCCTCTTCCTCTTTGTCTCCCTGTTTACTTCCTCATAGAGACCTCATGTCCTCCCTCTTCCTCTCCCTCATTTAACTTCCGTATAGAACTCTCATCTCCCTTCTCCTCCTCTACTTCGTCACATAACTCTCACGTGTTTTCCTCCTCCTCCTCCTCCTCCTCCTCCTCCCAGTATCACCATTACACACCCTTCTGGCTGCCTCACGCCGCCCTCGCCTCCCTCGCCCCCTAAACACCGCTACACACGCAGATCAAACCCGGCTTTCCCACCGCGGCTCGAGTCATATATCCCTGAGCTTTACGTCGTCGGGTACGTGTTAGTGATCGTGTTCCCTGCGGCTCTTTGACGGTTCCTCCTCCCCCGCAGAGCGATCGCACGACCATCCATAAGAACCTGTGCGTGTGCCTGTTGATCGCGGAGACTGTCTTCTTGGCGGGAATCAACCAGACGGACAAGCCGGTGGTGTGCGGGGTGGTTGCCGGCCTCCTGCACTTCTTCTTCCTCGCCGCCTTCGTCTGGATGTTTATGGAAGGTTAGTGTTGTCGGCCAGGCTTCCCGTGGGGCTAATGCTCGTTGATTTAGCCGCGTTACTGGACTTTATAGGGTCTCTCTCTCTCTCTCTCTCTCTCTCTCTCTCTCTCTCTCTCTCTCTCTCTCTCTCTCTCTCTCTGGCTTTCGTTCTTTACTCTGGGTCTTTTTTTTTTTTAATGTAGAGTTCATGATGCGGCGACTCTTACTTAATTCATGTTCCTGCCTCCCCCTCTCGTAAATATCTATACTGAGGCTTTTTTTCACATATCCCGCGCCTTTTTTTTTAGTTTTTATTTATTTTTGAAGTCGGTGTAGGCCGCGCTGAGGGAGAGTCTTCCGAGCAATCAAACTCTGGTGGGATTAATTTCACGTTCGGTGCCTCCTGGAAATATTTTGTGACTCCCTGGTCCTTGATGCTGCTCCCCCCCTGACGCCTCCCCTTCCCTCCGCCGGGGCCTCCTGCAGGGTTCCAGTTGTACGTGATGCTGGTGGAGGTGTTCGAGGCGGAGAAACCGAGGGCGCGCTGGTACTACGCCGCCGCCTATGGGTTCCCGGCGGTGGTGGTGGCTGTGAGTGCCGTGGTGGACCCCTTCAGCTACGGCACCACGGAGGTCTGTTGGCTCCGCACCGACAACTACTTCATCTTCGCCTTCGTCGGCCCCGTCATCGCTGTCATCATTGTGAGTGTTGATTTTTTGGTTACTTGTTTGTTGTTTTTTCGTGTTTTCTTCTTTATACCCTTGTTGTTGTTTTTCCTCTTTTTGGTTAGAGGGATTTTTAGTTGTGTTGTCTGTACGTGTTTTCTTCTTTTAATTGTCTTCTTTTTTTTTTTTTTCATCGTCTATTTTTGTCCTTTTTGGTCGGTGTGATTTTATTTTTATTTTGTCCAATTTTTATTCTTTATATCGCTTCTTCTCTTCTTTCATCTCTTGTTTTGTTTTGTTTTTGTTTGTTTTTTCTTCGTTGCTGGATCGATTTTTTGTTTTGTATCGTCTTTTGTTTTCTTTTCATCTTTTCTTCTCGTGTTTATTTATTCGTTTTTCCTCATCTCTGTATCGATATTTTTTTGTGTTCTTTATCGTCTATTTATTTTTTCATCGCCTCTTCCCCCTTTTTTTTTGTGTGTGTGTGTGTGTGTGTCTCTTCGTCTGTTCTTTCCCCTTTGCGTCATCGATTTCTCCTGGTCTTGTTGACGCCTCAGATTCTTCGTGGCATCGAGTCGCTTTCGTAAACACTCCAGCAAACATTTCGAAAAGGAATTAAAAACTTTTGTTGGGTCGTTACGTAACCAGGGAGCAGAGGAGAGCAGGGGAGGGCAGGTCATATCAGATCAGACCAGAGCAGAGGAGAGAAGGGCAAGGCAGGGTAGAGCAGGAGAGAGCAGGGCAGGGCAGGGCAGGGGAGAGCAGAGGAGAGCAGAGCAGGGAAGAGCAGGACACAGAAGAGAAGAGTAGGGCAGGGGAGAAGCAGAGCAAAGCAGGGCAGAGCAATGGTGCCTCACACGCTATATATCCTTGTATTGAGCGCCCCCAGTTACGTAAGACTGTCCCAACCCTGGTATATATAACGCCCCACTGGCAAAACGTTGTGATTTGTACCTGTCAGTATCTAAATGTAACAGTCTTGTGATGGTTCTTAGCTATCATTTTTCTCTTGTCACGGGGTTCGGTTACTGTCCAGTGTTACATTCGCGTGGGGAGAATTTGTGTTACTTGGCCATACGACGCGAGGAGATATGATTGGTAACTGCTGTGTATTCGTAATGAAATATGTCAAAGGAAACATTACCTGCGTTGCCAGACACTGTTATACGTAAGAACACGAGCTCAAATAAGTATCGACGCGCGGGGTGAACGAAGTCTTCCAAAATTATGCGTGTAACTTGTAATATGGCTCACTCCCTCGTCCCAGAATCCATCGTCGCTGCTCTCAAAATGCTTAGACCAGTGAATACGTCAGTACTAGTTGGAGTTATAAGGTGTACGAGTGCAATGCGAATGCCCTCCACACGAGAGGTAAAGCTAAAACTGTAAAATGAAATAATCTACGGTATTTTTTTGTTGAGTTCGATAGTGAGAGTCAGTTGTTGTGGCCTACGAATGGTATATGTGTGCAGGAGTTACCGTTATTTCTTGTATCTTAATAATTTACCAACGAGGATTATTTTCACTGAGAGAGAGAGAGAGAGAGATAGAGAGAGAGAGAGAGAGAGAGAGAGAGAGGAATATGACCCCGTGTGGCTAATTTATATGCCTTGTTTTGACCGCTCTCAGTACTGCGGTCAGCCAAACACGACGAAACACCACAACAGAGAGAGAGAGAGAGAGAGAGAGAGAGAGAGAGAGAGAGAGAGAGAGAGAGAGAGAGAGAGAGAGACCAAGACGGATAACCAAGCAATAAAAGCGAGAATGAGAAAAAAAAACCAAAAAAAAGAACAGAAAATAAAACAAGAGCCAGATCGTAAAAGCCAAGATAACAGAAATAAAAGAAAATAACAAAACAAAAAATAAAACACGGAAACAAAACGAAACAACTTGAACACCAAACGAGAAGTAAAACGAGTCATCATCATTTCGTTTTATCACTTTTATTTCGGTAAGTCTCCAAAAAAAAAAACAGGAACAAAACGAAACAGCCTCAGGAACACGAGTAAAACGAGAGAAAAACGGCCTAGTCATTATTGTTATCGTTGTTTTATTGTGTTTTATTTCATTTCAGCGAGTCTCCGCCACGGCCGCCTCAGAGTGGGGTATATATCTCCACGGGGCTCGAACCTTCGCCCCGTCAGACTCACTTTTATGCTCGATTACTCTCCATTACGAAAAGCGAAGGTGGCTGGGCGTCGAGGGAGGGAGGGAGGGAGGAAGGGACAGAAAGGGGGGAGGCGGGAGGGAAGGAAAGAGGGAGGGAAAGGGGAAGGGAGGGAAAGAGGGGGGCAAGGAGGGAGGAAGAGAAGGAAAGAGGGAGGGAAGGAGCAGGAAGTGGGGGAAAGAGGGGGGCAAGTAGGGAGGGAGAGAAGGAAAGAGGAAGGGAAGGAGCAGGAAGGGAGGGAAAGAGGGGGGCAAGGAGGGAGAGAGAAAGAAGGGAAGGAGGGAGGGAGGAAAAGAAGGGGGAAGGAGGTCAGGCTGGGTTAGGAACTTGACACTGAAAGAAGGGAAAAGATGGAAGAAAAATGAGGAAAAATAGTGTATGTGTAGGTGGGGTCTGGCAGAGAGAGAGAGAGAGAGAGAGAGAGAGAGAAGAGTAATACACAAACCTTACTTTCCATATTAGCTCGATGTGTTCTCAAATTCAAATATATACGAATTAAATGTGCACTCAACACTTCAGTGAGAGAAAGACAGACAGACAAACAGATTCACAGAGAGAGCCGAAGAAACTACAATCATACTTTAAACTTCCCAAAATAAAAATTAAAAATACATCGAGTTCTTTTTTTTGGGGGGGGTGGGCCGTGTGTGTGTGTGTGTGTGTGTGTGTGTGTGTGTGTGTAAATCGAGACGCCGCTGAAAATATAGGAGCAAATACCTGCTTTAGTGGTCTCGGCGAGGCAGACGGATGAGAAAGGGAGAGTCCTGCGAGGAGGGTTTGGGCGAGTCATACCTCTGCTGCGTCTCACTTGGTCACTGCCAGCGAGGAGTTTGTTCAGAGAGACGAAAGGGGGTGGGAGGGAGGAAGGATACCACACACAAAAAAAAATCCACTGTTTGTTTATTTCTTTCTTTCCTTCTTTCTTTTTCTCTTGTCTTCCCTTCCCTTCCCTTCCCCTTCTCTTCTCTTCTCTTCTCTTCTCTTCTCTTCTCTCTCTCTTATGGTCTCTAGTCTTCTCTCTCTCTCTCTCTCTCTCTCTCTCTCTCTCTCTCTCTCTCTCTCTCTCTCTCTCTCTCTCTCTCTCTCTCTCTCTCTCTCTCTCTCTCTCTCTCTCTCTCTCTCTCTCTCTCTCTCTCTCTCTCTCTCTCTCTCTCTCTCTCTCTCTCTCTCTCTCTCTCTCTCTCTCTCTCTCTCTCTCTCTCTCTCTCTCTCTCTCTCTCTCTCTCTCTCTCTCTCTCTCTCTCTCTCTCTCTCTCTCTCTCTCTCTCTCTCTCTCTCTCTCTCTCTCAGGGTACAATGGTCATGTCTCGGGTCAGTATGAGCGCGCTGGGAAACCAGTCCCATCAATTGGAATGCCCAGTCCCCCCTGCCCTCTCTCCTATCCTCTACTATCCTCCACCACCTCCTCCTCCTCCTCCTCCTCCTCGTCCTTCGTGTCTATCTCCTCTCCTCCTACTTCTCCATCCCCCTCCTTCCTCCCGCTCCGGTTCAGCCCAGTCCTGTATTCAATTCCGGTTTTGATGAGGGTCACAACTTCACTCTAAGTATAATCTAGAGCGAACTTATGCTCTCAGCTGCGTTTTCATCCCCTGATCTGACTTCTCTTGGTACCATTGCAACTTTGAACCTGCTCCCTCGCCCCTCCCACTCCCCCAACCCCCGCCCATGGGAGAGGGAAGCAGGGAGGTAGGAGGGGGTTCTAAGCAGGAGCGGGAGGAGGTAGGGAGGAGAGAATACCTTTAGAAGGAGGTAGGAACAGGTAGGATGGTCTTTGGTCGAGGCAAGGCAGGTGAGGAGAGATGCCCGCCCGCCCGCCTGTCTAGTGACGAAGAAGTACTGGTCGGGGTGGAGGACGCTGGCACGCGGGATTAAGATTATTATGAGTGTTCATTTTTAGCGTGTAAGAAGCGATCGGCCGGCTTAGGTACGGATTCTGATGCTCCGATGGTTAGGTGTGAGACTACTTAGCTGGGAATCAAATGCTGGGGGCTTACGAACTTTGGACTGCGGGTGAAGCAGAGCGAGGTAATAGTAAAGCGTTTGGTGCGTGTAACTTTGTGAAAAAAAATATTACAGGGAAGAAAAATGCATCCACCGCTGAAGAGGAAGAGAAAATGCCGCCCAAATTGTCCTATTCCGCGAATCAAGTCTGGAATTGAAGGAAAATTAGATTAAAAAGGAAAGGAAAATACACGGGGAGAGAGAGAGAGAGAGAGAGAGAGAGAGAGAGAGAGAGAGAGAGAGAGAGAGAGAGAGAGAGAGAGAGAGAGAGAGAGAGAGAGAGAGAGAGAGAGAGAGAGAGAGAGCACATGTTTGTATTGGGTGCGGAATATGATAAAGAAAACAAGAAGAAACACTAGAATAAAAACAATAAGACGTGGAGAAACAGAAAACAAAGAAAGAAGAAATGGAGGAGGAGGAAGAAGAACAAGAAGAAGAAGAACAAGAACAAGAAGAAAAAGAAAAGAAGAAGACAAAGAAGGAAGGAGAAACAGAAGTATACGTATAGAAGGACGCAGAAGAAGAGGAGGAGGAGGTGAAGGATCCCGAGTCGCTGGCCGCCGCTCCTGCCCTCTGGTGTTGTGGCCGCGTCCTTCTGTTGGCTGCGAAAAGATTGATATGTTGACCCAAAGCTGAGGCGCCCCGACCAAGGAGACGCGGCCCACGAGAAAAAAAATAATAACAGGAGAGATTTTTCTTCTTCTATCTTCCTCTTTTTTCTTCTTTTCCTCTCCCGCGCCGCCTTCGGCGTGTGAATAAAAATCGTATGAATAACATCTTGCCTGAATAAAAGGGTCTTGGGGTGGGCAGGTGTGTGGGTGGACGAAGGGGGGGTTGTGTGTGGGTGTGTGGGGGGGGGGGGGTTGCATTGTGTGTGGGATGGTGGATGAAGCGAGAGAGAGAGAGAGAGAGAGAGAGAGAGAGACGTGGATTAAGGGTTCATGTTTGTATTGGGTCCGGAATATGAAGAAAAGAAAAAAAACAAAAATAAAGAGAGAATGTGTGTGTGTGTGTGTGTGTGTGTGTGTGTGCGCGTGTTTACGTCCGTGCGTACACAACATGGGGCGTGGAATTAGTTGTTGACGCGGACACGTGTTATGTTTACAGTGGGGCGCAGAATCTCCCGACACTGAGCCCCTGACACCGCCCTGGCCGCTCCCCTCGACGCAGAGCAGGAGGGAAGGCGGGAGGCAGGGAGGGAGGGGAGTGCAACAGTAGGGAACGGAGACATGAAAGCTTAATGCATGGAACCACGGTGGAGGGTACAACATAGCCAGAGTAACACACAGTAAAAACAGTAAAGCATCGTGTATGGGGAGAGAATATACATTGGGAAAAACAACGAAACAGTAGTATAACATAGTGTAGACATTTGTTTGAAGGGTATCCATATAGGGGAACAGAGAGTAACACATAGTAAAAATCAGTAAAACATCGTGTAAACATTTATTTGAAGGGTATCTATACAGAAACACATGATGAAACAGAGCCAAAATTAAGATGTATGTAGTAGATGATGCAAACATGATTGAAAACTTCAGATAGAGGTTAGATATATTTATGGATGAGGAAGAAAGTTGGTGAATATATAACCCACAGGAGCTGCCAAGTGTAAGCCGTGTAGCCCCTTGTAGTTTTCTTATATTATCATGTATCATTGTGCGGAGCTGAGTTCAATAATATAGTTAAGGGAACATATAGAAAGGACTTGCATAAACTGATCGGAAGTTGAACATACTGAACCACGAATGGAGTTAAGTTTAAATGCACAAAGTAATACAGAATGAAGTTGAAGATAGATACAGAGTTATTGAAAGGCAGAAAACAGTTATAGAATCTGAAAATAAAAGCATACATTCAATTATCATGTAAAACCAGCGTGGAAATACAGACCCACTTTAACAGGTTTCAATCCCACTAGTCCAACCCCGGTATAGGATCAAATAGTGTAAGTCTTGAACCATCGTTGCAGGTGATTGTAATGGCGCCGCCGTGTCAAATAACCTTCCCGGGCCACAGGTAAAGGTATAATTGCAGGTAAATTCCACTCATCGGGCAGGTGTGTTGCGGATAATTAACCTGTGGCGGGACTCGAACTGCAACCACACAAATCTCTACCGTGGTCCATTTTGCCACTCAACTATCCTCTACCCCCCATCTCTCTCTCTCTCTCTCTCTCTCTCTCTCTCTCTCTCTCTCTCTCTCTCTCTCTCTCTCTCTCTCTCTCTCTCTCTCTCTCTCTCTCTCTCGCGCCTCCTTGTCATTGATTTTTTCCTTCGTTTGGTGGTGAGGGTGTGTGTGTGTGTGTGTGTGTGTGTTGGTTGGGCAGGTTTGTGCAGGGGCAGGGGTGAGCAGGGAGGAGGAGGAGGAGGAGGAGGAAGAAGAAGAAGAAGATGGAAGAAGGGGAGGAGGAATGTCGCCCTCTCTGACGGGGGGGGATGCGGTCGGGGGTAACAAGGGGAGGGGAGGGGTATCAGGGGGTTAAAATAGAGCAAGGAAGAGGATGATCAGTCGTAGGATGAGTCTTGGGTGGATACAGACCAAAGGGAGCGGGGTGAATAAGGGAGATAGATGAATGGGAGATGGAGTGGGGAGTGTTTTATTGGGCTGTTGGGGTGATGGGAAGGGTGAGGGATGTGCTTGAGCGATGGGAGGAAAGAGGAGAAGGAGGGAGACAAAGGGTAAGGAATGGAGGCATGAGAGAGAGAGAGAGAGAGAGAGAGAGAGAGAGAGAGAGAGAGAGAGAGAGAGAGAGAGAGAGAGAGAAATGGTATCGACTTAGAATCCCATGGCAACGGAGAATGATGAACAGAAGAGACTGAAAATTAATGAGGCTTAAGAGATGGAAGATGTAGATACGAATGATTGAGGGAGTTATGGAAGAGTAGAGAGCGAGTAGGAGTGAGGGAGTAGAGAGATCAGGAGGCGGGTGGTTGAGAGGGAGTGGAGTAAGGGAGTGAGGGAAGGAAAGTGAAGTGGAGTGGACGAGATAAATAACATGGGATAATATGGAATAGAATAAAGAAAGGAAGTTGAAATGAAGGAAAAACAGAATAGGAGAATGAGGAGGAGGAGGAGAAGGAGAAGAATGTACGGAATAAAGAAAGGAATAGTTTTTTTTTTTTTTTCAACAAAGGAGACAGCTCAAGGGCACAAAAAAAGGAAACAATAATAAAATAAATAAAAAACCTATTCGTTGCTCCAAAAAAGAATCCAAAGAGGTGGCCAAAAGAGGGGTAGAAACAAAAGTAGGAGAATGAGAAGAAGTAGAAGAAGGAGGAAGAGTAGGTGGAGATGGTGAGAGTAAAGGAGTGGAGGCAGAGAGGTGGAGTGAAGTGGAGTGGACAAATAAAATAGAATAATACGAAACCAGACTAGTAATACATTTTTCCTTCGGTTATTTACTGCTAACTTGTCCTGCCTAAATTGGAGCGTATTTTTTCCTTCTTTTTTTTTTTTTTGTATACATATTCATTTAATTAATTGTAGAATGAGTGGCAGACAAAGGAGACGCAGGTGACTTCAAAGATCATCGTGAGGGAGATGATAATTACCGCTCTGACACCTGTTTCGTTAGTTACCTGTTGCTGTTGTATTGTCTTACCTGTGGGGCGCTGCAGGCGATTTTCTTGAAGGAGGAGAAGGAGGAGGGAAGAAGAGGAGGAGAAGAAAGAAAAGTTAAAGTGGAAGGATAAGAAGAAACAGGAGGAGAATGGATGAGAAGGAAGAGAAGAGGAAAGAATGGTAAATGAGGAAAAGGAGAAACATGTGACAAAGAAAAAAAGGAGAAAAGGAGAAAGAGAAAGAAAAGTAAAAAGGGGAAGGATGAAGAGAAACAGAAGTAGAAGGAAGAAGAGGAGGCAGAGAAGGAGCAAGAAACGGAGGAGATGGAGGAGGAGTGATGATGGTTTATGAGGAGAAGGAATGAGAGTGAGTTATCCTTGATGTCGTTGTTGTTGTTGTTGTCGAGATCTGAGCATCACAAGAGCGATTCAATGAGTCTTTTCGCGTGTGGTTCAAAGTGAGTCTGAGAGGTTCTTTTGTTCAGCCCTTTTGTCCTCTTTCCTTTTCCTCCTCCTCCTCCTCCTCCTCCTCCTCCTCCTCCTCCTCCTCCTCTGTTTTTAATCTCAATCGCCATTTTCGTCGTCATCTGATACGTCATATTTATAACTTTAATCTCTTTAACACATTTTTCCATTATTATTTTTGGTTATTTTTCGTATCATATTCTCTCTCTCTCTCTCTCTCTCTCTCTCTCTCTCTCTCTCACACATAAAGAAAGCTCACTCACTCTTCTCTCGTGTCGCTTCAGATTTCCTGCTCTTTAACACTAATTTATACGGGCGGATTTTTTTGTATTAATTTTACCATAATGAATATGCTAATGAGGGAAGGTTCTCGGATCGCAACCCAACCCCGCCCCGCCCTGCCACGCCCACCGCCACAACGCCCACTTCCATCCACTCTCATTCTCCCCAGTATCGTCCACCTCTCCCTCCCTCCCTCTGTCTCTCTCCACCATCACCATCACCCACCCACACACACACACACACACACACACACACACACACACACACACACGCTGTCTATATATTGCCGTTTCCACACTGTTTGCTTTATGTCCATCCCACGCAAACTGGTCCATTCCACTATCCAAAAATCGCTCCACTATTTCCCACGCACTCTACACACATACACACACACTTTTTCACGATGTTGTTGCCTCCTATCGCACGCAGACTCGACATTCATTCAGCTCCATCTCATTCAGTTTCATTTCAATCTGTCTCCTTTGCAACTGTACCCTTTGGCGAGCTCTCTCCACCCACTCCACACACTGTCATTTCTCCACCTATATTTTCTTTCTTTGTCTCTTCTCCACCTCTGCTATCCTATTTCTCCTCCATCTCAATATTCCGCTCTCTCTTATTTTATTCCTTTTCTATTTTCCACTCTATTTTCTTTCATTTTTGTCAATATAAGAAAACATATTCCACCTCATTTCACCTTCATGTCTAAATGCTTACCACTATTTATTTCTTTGTTTATTTTTTTTATCAAGAGGTAAAGCGAGATGTGGAAAAGTTGAATAATAGTTGAGTAGGTGCTGGAATACCTCCCTTTGTCTGTCCCCAACATTTCCACTTCTCTCCACCTTCCTCTCCACTCACCGTCCAAACAGCACCGCCACTTTCCCACATATATTTCATCTTTCTCTCCGTTGCAAGCTGACCCATGCCACGTCTCCCACACCTTTCTGCCCTGTCTCTCCTCTCCTCTTCCTCTCCCTCCCTCCTTCACTCCTACTCTCTCTCTCTCCACGCCAACACGACCCCGCCATCTCATCCCTCATCCCCTCTCCCCTCCTTTTCTCTTTTCTCCCTCTCCCTCCTTACTCCCCGGCGCCTCATCCCTCATTCTCCTCACCTCCTCCCTCATTTCCTCTCCCCTCATACCACCCACACCTCTCCCTATCTCCCGCCGACACCTCCACCTCTCACCACTGCCATTTCCCTTCTCTCCCCTCCCCTCCCTTCCTCTCCTTTCCCTCCCTCTTCCCTCCACCCCTTTCCCTTTCTTGTTGAGTAGTCGGTGTTTTCCTTAACGTGTTCCTGCTGAAGTTTTGGACAGTTGGAGAGAGAGAGAGAGAGAGAGAGAGAGAGAGGGAGAGGGAGAGAGGGAGGGAGAGAAAGGAGGGATGAAGAGAAGGAGAGGAAAGTGTTAGGGAGAGAAAAGGTAGGAAGTTGTTTTCAAAGGGATGAGAGAGAGAGAGAGAGAGAGAGAGAGAGAGAGAGAGAGAGAGAGAGAGAGAGAGAGAGAGAGAGAGAGAGAGAGAGAGAGAGAGTCACTAATCCCTCAAGCCATTATTCTCATTATCTTCACCCTCGCTGTCATTATCATCACCATCATCACCATCACCACCATCACCACCACCATCCGCTCCTCACCCCATCACCACCACCATCACCGTCATCACCACGCCTCCATCACCCCATTTCTCTCTCTTAATGCACCCCATCTCTCATGCTCCCCTCTTCCCATCACCCCCCCTTGATTCTCACTCCTTCACCCACAAGTCTTTCATTCTCTTACTGACGGCTGTTCGAGTTAAAGAAGACCCTAAAGAAAAGAGTTTTTGAGGCTACAAGTTCGTGCTATCGGTAATTTTGGGTTCCTCCGCCTCCTCCTCCTCCCTTCCTGCTCGCAATGACGGCGTCGCCCCACACTCTGACGCGTAATACAGGTAATTCGGCCCGCCTTAACGACCTCACTTAAATCCCAGGTAATAAAGTTATCGAGCCACCTGCCTGCATGTATTCCACCGCCTGGCCGAAGGGAAACTACTCTGCATCAATCCTGTTTTAAGATACTTGATGGCGTTTTTTCTCTGCCTCCGTCTCGGCCCTGCCCAGCCATGCGATCCCCTGCCCTACCCTTCCCATCCCGTGTTTGATAAGACGAATAAAACACAGCAGACTATTAGGAGCCTCATCAGGTGGCTAATGGCGGTAGTTTATGAGGTATTTTGTTTGGTTAATAAATGTAATTACTTTGAATGCGTCTGAGTATGCGATCAACCCGTGGGCCCTTCGGTGGGGCTAGATTCTGAAGGTGAGGCCCGATGACACCCAGCCGGAGTTTGCGGGGCGAGGGGCGAAGGACGAAGGAGGTAGAGGAGGTGAAGGAAAGGGAGGGGGAGCTGAAGAGGGGAGGATGTGATGGTGAAAGAAGAGCAGCTGGAGGAGAATGAAGATGAGTAAAAGGAGGAGGAGAAAAAAGAAGGAGGAGGAGGAGAAGAAGAAGAAGAACAAGAACAAGAAAGATGATGAATATGAAGGAGGAGGAGGAGGAGGAGGAGGAGGAGGAGGAGTGTAAGCGGTTGAAGAATATAAAAGAATGAATAAATGATGCGAAAACATTAGATAAAAGCATTCTAATGAGAGAGAGAGAGAGAGAGAGAGAGAGAGAGAGAGAGAGATGTGGGTGGTCCGCTAACTAACCAGTGTTACCACCACGAAGAGAGGAACATTGCCATAAAGAAATAATTATAAAATGAAAATACACATCTCTCTCTCTCTCTCTCTCTCTCTCTCTCTCTCTCTCTTATAAGTTTATTTCGCTCGTAAACATTTGCCTCTTAGAAATATTTTATGATCTATTATTTATTTTCTCACATCCTTCTCTAATTTCACTTTATTTTTCTTTTCTCATGTCTTGGTATCACATTATCATTATTTTTCATCCCTCGTTCAGTTTTTCTTTAT
>NC_066526.1:18342141-18439641 GCF_024679095.1 Eriocheir sinensis | reverse complement strand
AATTTCGTTTGTGTCGCTTTGATTCAATAATTGCGTGTTTGTATGTTTGGCCGTGTTTATGTGCCGCTAACAGACTAAATGGCTCGGCGGCCGCTGTTTGAATTGCGATTTTTCATGTATTTGTGAGTGTTTTTATTAGTACTGTAATTGTTTTTGTTTCTGTCACCCCTGTAGCAGTAGTAGTGGTGGTGGTAGTAGTAGTAGTAGTAGTAGTAGTAGTAGTAGTGGTAGTAGTAGTAGCGGTAGTGGTAGTAATAGTAGTAGTAGTAGTGGTAGTAGTAGTGGTAGTCGTAGGAAGAACATCAAAGGCAGTTGTGTAAAGGGACGGTACACACACACACACACACACACACACACACACACACACACACAGAGGAACGCAAACAAACAACTTGGGGGACATCAAGACGCCTTCAATCACTTCTTCAAACAAATCCTGATGGCTTGCCTTGGGCGTGGCGGCTTTATCTGAGTCTGCCCTTTGAAGGACACCGAAGGGAGCCCCCCCACCCCCCACACACCCCTTGAAATTCCCCCCTCACACCCCATTTCAACCCCTCTGACTCAACCTCCCTCTTCTGTACTTCCCTATGATCGTCCCCTTCAACCTCTCTCCTTCTCCCCCTTATCCGTTTTCTGTTTTAACCCCTTCCCCCTTCAATTCTATCCTTCACACCCCTTCTATTTACTCCCTTCATCCCCTCCCCCCTTCAATCCAGCTTCTGTAGATCTCTTAGCTTAATTTCTCCTTTTCAAACTAGCTCTTTTTCTTTCTCTTTTTTTTCAGGAGCTATGTTTTTTTTCTTTTCAATACGCTTTTTCTGTCTTGTATAATGTTTTCAGTAGCAGTATTTCTTTTTATTACGCTTTTGTTGTCTTTTCATCATTTTTTTCTATTTTACGTTTTAGATTTTCATTTTTTTCCTCTTGTCTCCATCCATCGTCGTTCTCTTTGATCGCTCCTCTCTCATTCTCTCATTTATTTTTTCTTTCTTTCTCTTCCTTGACTCCTCACTCTCTCTCATTCTCTCCTCTGTCCCTCCGTCCTTTGAGTGAATCCTCCTCCTTAGCTTCTGAAGAGACGGAGAGAGAAAGAGATGGAGGAGGGAGGGAAGGAGAGGGAGGGAGAGAAAGGTCTTAGAAAGTGGAATTCTCCAATGAAATTATTGTAATGTAAATCAGTTCCATTCTTCCTTCAGATTAACATTCGCTGATCGCACGAGGGAGAGAGGGATTGGAGGGAAGGAGGAGGGGGATTAGGAGATGGAAGGAGGGAGTACGTGTAAGAGGGGGGGGGGGGAGGAGGAGGATAGGGGGGCAGGAGAGATCTTCCTTCTATATGTAAATCAGTGTTTGGCCACCTGATCAGCTGTTTGTTCAATTAGCGACGAAGTTGTGTATTGCCCGCTGTCTCTGCCTCCTCCTCCTTGCCTCCAGTTCCCCTCCCCACTCTTTTTTTCCTCCTCCTCCTCCTTCTCGTCGTACTGCCTCCTCTCCCTCTTCCCCTCTCCCCGTGTGTGTGTGTGTGTGTGTGTGTGACGTATATGCGTTCAATGTTTTAATAAGTTTTCTTTTAGTCATATTTTATCACCGTCCTTTTTACGTGTTCATTAGTCCTTTGTTTGCCTTATGCCCCCGTGAGCAGAAGGATGAGGAAGAGGAGGAAGAGGAGGAGGAGGAGGAGGAGGAGGAGGAGGAGGAGGAGGAATTTTCTGAGGAGTAATTCGCGAGGAAATTATTATATACGACTTGAGTCCTTTCGAGTTCGCGTTTGTCGAATCTGTTTCCACGGAGACACAAAGAGAGAGAGAGAGAGAGAGAGAGAGAGAGAGAGAGAGAGAGAGAGAGAGAGAGAGAGAGAGAGAGAGAGAGAGAGAGAGAGAGAGAGTACACACAACCAAGGAGCCGCGTAAAAAAAGCATTAAAGTGAATCGCGACGGTCTGCAAAAGGACGCGAACATCTTTTTCCCGACTCGCTTTTGTTTCGCTGGGCACGTTGGTCTCGCGGGGACGCCCAGGTCACGGCGGCACAGAGCTTTAGGATGATTCTGCATGCGAAGGACCCTTTACCTCTCATGCAGGACTCCTATATCCTCCTCCATCACTGCCTCTGTATACGAAGGACCCTTTATCCCTCATGCAGAACTCCTATATCCTCCTCCATCACTGCCTCTGTATACGAAGGACCTTTTACCCGCATGCAGCTCTCCTCTATCCTTCTCTACCGCTAAATCTGCTTGCGAAGTACCTGTTACCCCCCCCCCCCCATTCAGGACTCTTCTATCCTTCTACTACTGCCTCCGCGTCCTACAGCTTTCCTTGCTTCCCTTTAGTCCGCGTTGGCCGACTTCCGATGCCCCAAAACCCTTCGTCAGGTCCTTCATGTTTTTTGGTCCCTCGTTGACCCCGGAAAGGAAAGGTAAATGAACGAGCATACCTGGCGAGAGAGAGAGAGAGAGAGAGAGAGAGAGAGAGAGAGAGAGAGAGAGAGAGAGAGAAGAAAACATTGCACAAAATATTAGTGAAATAAGGAGAAAGGAAGGAAGAGGAAAGAGATAAACAAGAGGAATGAAAGAAGACAAAGAAAGGAACAAATATAGAGAGATGAGGAGGAAAAAAAGAAGAGGAGGAGGAGGAAAGACAGCAAGAGAGAGAGAGAGAGAGAGAGAGAGAGAGAGAGAGAGGGAGAGAGAGAGGATGGGGGTGGGGGTGGGGGGGGGGCGTCAGTTGGAATTATACACAGGCCGAATGAACATCGTTGAGACTCGGGTGACGGGATGATGCGGCCCTTTAGCGTGTTGGTCTGGCCTCTTATCGCGCCGCTGATCAGGACTCCGAGCTTGTTAGGGTCTGCTCCTGCGCCCATGCCCTTAATCGTGTACCGGACTAGCATGTAACCGAAGGATCTCCAAATGTTCGTTTTAATATGAGGACAGTTCTCGGCCGCCTGCATGCCCTCGGGGAAACACACACACACACACTCACACACAAACATGCAGACTGGAGGAGCTGTTTTGTTTTGTTTTTATGTTTCTTGGGTCTTGTATGTGTGTGTGTGTGTGGGGGGGGGGGAGGTTAGGAGTATCTGTACCAAGGTTTTTGAGTATGATTTTTGGCATTTTCCGAATCTCTTCCATCATCTCCTTCTCCTCCTCCTCCTCCTCCTCCTCCTCCACGTCAGGCCGTCCCCACAACTACCAGCCTACTTATTAATCCCACAGCGCATAAATCCCAACCACGCAATGCTTCACCTTCTCCTCCCCCTTCTCTTCCCATAAACTCCAGCATCGTTTTGGATTTATCGGCGAAGAGCAGGGACGACGCTGGCGAACCTGGATATTTGTGGCGATAAAAAAAAATACCCCAAAAAAGACCAAGAAAATACTCGTGTACCTAAATCTTGAGAGGTGTTACGAGGGAGGGAGAGAGGGAGGGAGAGGCGGAGACAGGATGCGGGTGCTTGCTGGTCGGCCGGGCGGTGATAGGCTACGTAAGGCGGTCATGGCAAGGCTTCCGCTAACTCGTATTGATGATTTACTACCGACGTTCCAGTAAATCTTAGCCTCCTTCGGCCCCTCCCGCAGGATAATAGGCGTGAAGGATTGTCTCTCGGTAATTATCTGTTTGGTTTTCCCGGTGGAGTCGCGGTAGAAGAAGAGCGTTCGAGATTTTTTTTTTTTCTTAGGGGTGTTTGAAAAATTATGTATAAAGAAAAAAAAAAAAGGTTGTGAGGATTATTTATGTATACGAGCCGCTGTGAAATGTTTATGATGTGTGGGGAAGTGTCGTAAATCTAATAGCTGTGGTTGTTTGTTAAGGCTTGCAACGAAAAAAAAAAAAAAAAAAAGAAAGAAAAAGGAAACCATCTATATTGGAAGCTTGCGAACATGGCCTAGGAATTTGTTATTTTTAGCATTTTTTTTGTTTGTTTGTTTATTTATTTGTTAAGGGTTGAAAAGAAAAAAAAAAAGGAAGCCATATACTAAGTGAAGTTTTGAAGTTTTCTATTATGGGAGTTTGCAAAACATAGCCTAGGAATTTCCGAAGTTATTTTTAGCCTATTTTCATTTGTGTTTATTCGCTTCGTGTAGGTGATCGGTATGCAATATGTATCTGACCTGCGAAGACTCATGTTACTTTCAATTTTTTTTTCCCCTAATGCAAATGTTGACCTCAAAGCGAAGATACAAATTATGGTGTCTATCCGTGTTTTCCGAATACCCAACTAATTTTGCGGTGAAGATTTACTTGTATGTATATGTTCGTCATCCTTTTTTTTCTGGTAGCGAGTGGTAGCCCCCAAAACGGTGATCCTCATAATGGTGATTCAGTCTTTCTTATCGAGTTGCTGTCACGAGGCGAGGTGGTGATGGCGCTCCGGGTGATCTGACAAGCCGGGGCGCCGAATTAGGGAGGCACCGAGGTAGCAGCCTAAAGTTAAGCCGCAGACTTCATCGAGTGTTCCCCTCGGCTCTCAAACTTGCTGACACCTCCCACCAAAGTTCTGCTTCTGAGTTATATCTTACCCTCCTCCTCCTCCTCCTCCTCCTCTTCCTCTTCCACCTCCCACTCCTCCTCAATCCCTTCGTTCACCACCTTCCCTCTCCTCCTCTTATTCCGTCTACTTATCCCCTCCGTTCATCATAACCCTTTCTTCCTCCTCCTCCTCCTCCTTCTCTTCTCCTCCTCTTCTCCTCCTCCTCCTCCTCCTCTTCCTCTTCCACCTCCTACTCCTCCTCAATCCCTTCGTTCACCACCTTCCTTCTCCTCCTCTTCTTATTCCGTTTACTTATCCCCTCCGTTCACCATATCCCTTTCTTCCTCCTCCTCCTCCTCCTCCTCCTCCTCCTCCTCCTATTTCTCTTCTCCTCCTCCTCCTCCTTCTCTTCCTCCTCCTCCTTCTCCTCATCTTCATCCAACACTTCCTCCTACTCAGTCTCTCCGCTCATTACCACCCTCTCCTCCTCCTCCTCCTCCTCCTCCTCCTCCTCTAGCAACAACTTACTTCCAAACTTTGCTCTCCTTTACCCCTAAGTTTTCTTCCTCAGCTTGTCTTTTTTTTTTCTCTCTCTCTCTCTCGTCCTCGTCCTGTTGCTGGAAATCGCTTCAAATCTTCTACTAATTCCGGATAGTTTTTTTCTCTCTCGTTTTTAAGTTGATAAGCGCTGTAGTCTCGTTTGTTTGTTTGTTTTCCTTTTTTTGTTTGTTTATTTATTTTCATTGCATTTTTTTTGTGTGTGTTTTCTCAGCCTACTTATTAAATCATTTGTTTGTTTGTTTGTTTTTTCCTTTTATTTCCTCGTCATCGTTTGTTTCATGAGTCTAAGTGGAGTTTAATTTTCCAAAGTTCCCGTTTTTTTTATATTTTTCTTTCTTTCCAGTTTCACCCAAAAGTCACAAAGTCATTCTTCATGTTCTTCTTTCTCTCGTATTGTTCGTTTTCTGTTTTTTCGTCATTATTTATGTTATCTGAAGCCTGGCCTGCACCGTTGATGTTTCTTTGTTTTTTTTTTACTAATTTCATTCAACTTTATTTTTTATCATTTTGCTCATGCCCTTATTTCTCTTATTTTTCTTAGTTTTACATACACATAACTACTCATCATATTTCTTTTCCTTTCTTATTTTTTTCTACTTTATATCATTTTTTTATCATTTTGCCCATGCCCTTATTCCTCTTATTTTTCTTAGTTTTACATTCACCTAACTTATCATATTTCTTTTCCTTTCTTATTTTTTTCTACTTTATATAATTTTTTTATCATTTTGCTCATGTCCCTATTTCTCTTATTTTTCTTAGTTTTACGTACACATAACTACTCATCATATTTCTTTTCCTTTCTTATTTTTTTCTACTTTATATCATTTTTTTATCATTTTTGCCCATGCCCTTATTTCTCTTATTTTTCTTAGTTTTACATTCACATAACTACTCATCATATTTCTTTTCCTTTCTTATTTTTTTCTACTTTATATCATTTTTTTATCATTTTGCCCATGCTCTCGTTTCTCTATTTATTCCATTATTTCTAGTTTTACATACACATAACTGCGCATCCTGTCTGTCTTTTCGTTTTCCCACACACTCGCTCTTTCGTGTATTTTTCCAACTTCAAGTGATGCAATTGACTCATGTTTTCTCGCCCTCTCTCATTTTCCACTTCTATTTTTTTATCTTTTATCTTCCTACTGGTCATTTCTTCCTTTGCTTCCTATTTCCCATTTTCATTTTTTTTTTTTTATATGTTATCTTTTCATCTTCCTACGCTTACTCTTCCTTCCTTCATCTTCCTGTAGCCTAACATTTGCTGTCTCATTTACATTCGGGATTTTTTTCTATTGTCTATCTTCTAAAACTTCATCCTCCTTCCCGTAATCTTTTTTCATCCTTCATCTTCCACGCTTAATCGTCCTTCCTCTTCTTGTAACGCTTTTTATCCTTTGTCTTTCTACTCTTCCTCGTCCTTTCTCTAGCGTTTGTTTTCTCTCTCCTTTCCATTCGTTTTTTGTTTTCTGTCTTTCATCTTCCAACACTCATTCGTCCTTCCTCTTCTGGTAACTTTTCTTTTATCTTTCAACTTCCAACACCACCTCTTCCTTCCTCTCCCCTTAACGTTCTCAGTGTCCGGCGTGTTGTCTCTGCGCTCTCCCCTTGCTGACTCGTGTTTTCTCTCCTTTCAGGCCAACTCTGTGTTCCTGAGCATGTCCCTCTTCATCATGTGTCGCCACGCCAACCTCTCCAGCTCGCTCAAGAACAAGGAACACACCAAGCTGGCCTCCGTCAGGTGAGAGAGAGAGAGAGAGAGAGAGAGAGAGAGAGAGAGAGAGAGAGAGAGAGAGAATGAAAGAGAGAAAAATACAGAAATGAGAAGAGAGAGAGAGAGAGAGAGAGAGAGAGAGAGAGAGAGAGAGAGAGAGAGAGAGAGAGAGAGAGAGAGAGAGAGAGAGAGAGAGAGAGAGAGAGAGAGAGATTTAATCAAACCAGCATTTACCTTTTTTTTTTGTCTATCCATATTTATCCCTCACCTTTTTTTTTTTTTTTTGTCATCTGTATTGTATTTATTGTCTCTGGGGATATTTTCACCTCCATGGATGTTCATTTTTTGAGTTGAGGTTCCTGTAGATGATGTAACGCCTAAATTCCACCCCACTAACCACCTGTTGTAGCCTTCGAGTCTAACTTAAAACTTACCTGTGTAGAATGTTACGTTTTGACTCACCTTGCAAGTTGTCAGGTGGTAGAGGAATGCATCCCCCCTCCTGTTAACTCTACTTTTCTCCTACAAACTCTACCTTTCTGATGCTAATTCTACCTTTCTACTACTAACTTTCTCCTGCCTAACTCTACTCTCCTTACTTTCCAAACTCTCCTAATTTTCTACTCTCCAAACTCTCCTAATTTCCTACTCTCCGAACTCTCCTAATTCTCCTTACTTAACTCTCCTTTCCTAACTCTCCCTTCCAAACTCTCCTTTCCTAACTCTCCTTTCCTAACTCTCCTTTCCCAACTCTCCTTTTCTAACTCTCCTTTCCCAACTCTCCTTTCCTAACTCTCCTTTCCTAACTCTCCTTTCCTAACTCTACCTCTACCTCTCTTACTAACTCTACCTTTCTCTGTTTACCTGGTTTGTGTCTACCTACGTCTCATTCATCTTGCTGTGATAACGTCTGTAACCACCGACATTGCAACTACCACTACTACTACTACTACTACTACTACTACTACCTCTGCTACTACTGGTCCTGGTGGTTATAATGATGGTGGTGGTAATGGTGGTGGTGGTGGTGGTGATGGTCACAGAGGAAGACACGAGAATGCCCTCTTCGCCAAAATCAAGAACCATGTGTAAGACGAAGTTTAGAATATGAAGTTTTGACGCAGATTTCACGGGATCATTTGACTGACGTTTTCCTTTTTTTTTCTTGAGCAGTGTTTACGGATGCTGCAACTGACTTATCACCGAGAAAGGAGCTCAGAGAACGCAAAACTACGCACATAACTTAACTCATGTTCACGGGTATCTTTTAAACGTCAGTCAGGTGTTCCTAGTGCCGCTTAGCTTGCTCTCAGGGCCACCAAACACAGCCAGAGCTCACCATGCCCTCACACGCCCTGCCCCACGCCCACACCCGGCTGGAGGGGGCGTGTGGGGGCACTGGCATGGTGTGGGAGGCTAACAACCACCGCTACACCACTAACACCACGGGCAAGGACAAAAAAAGAATGATTGAGTAGCAGAAATAAGGACAGAGTAACATTTATGCATTGCCAGAATCGAGAAAAATATGCTTTTGCCTAAATTTGATTGGGAAAGTTATGTGTAGCTGAAAATTTTAAGGCCTAAGCTACTTTAATTTTCATCCCTGTTCAATATTATAGGCAGTCAAGGTTTCATTCAGCTATTTCAACTTATCTACAAACCTTTTTTTTTTTTTTTTTGTCTTCACTCAAATCCTTAAGCACTTTGGCATTTGTGTATTTGTGTGTGTCACTTTCTGCTCCTCACGAAATGCCTGTTTGCAGCATGAGAGAAATTTGGGCATTGTGTTATGTATCCCACTCTTATGGTTAACCTGCTTTCTTTTCTTATCCTTGCTTTCATTCCTGTGTGATCTGTGTTCCCTGCCTCACCATTTGCTTGTCCTTGTCATCTTCCTGCCTGCCACCGTCTCCCCGCCTCCCAGCCCTCACTGCTTCCCGGGGGCCTTATCCTCAAACATTTCGCCAAGCACACATATTTAACACGTTTTTTGTAGGTGTTTCGGGCATTCCCAGGGGTAGTTTTATGGCCCTAGTGGTAGTCTGACCCTTCTTCTGTACTGTGAACCTAGAAACACATATTTGACAAGGCTTTCCTCGGAGTTGTGGGCATTTCCATGGGTAGTTTTATGACCCTAGTAGTAGTCTGACCCTTCTTCTGTGCCGTGAACGTAAAAAAACACTCATTACAACCAGATCGATCCCTTTTTTGACCTTTGGAAATAGTTAACATGGGAGCGAAAGCGTTTGAGAATACCCACCCGGGCTTCAGCTTTCGCAGGACTTGGTGATTAGGCAGAGACGAAGAAAAGTTGTGTTGCTATTGTTATGTGTCAGGATGGATGTTGTGTTGTGGCATTCTATCTGATAACGCGTGTGTTGGTTAAAGATTCAGGCTTGGGGCTGTGCTGGCGTCTCATTATTCGAGTGAAGGTGTGTGGATTCATTTAAGGTTTCAAACTGGATGCGCTCCCAGTCTACGCCGTTCCACAGTCAAGTGTAGGCTACCTGTATGAACAACTGTATTTCTTGATATCCTTCTAATAGCTTGTCTACTTCAATATAATCTTCCTTCCTTCCTTCCCTCCCTTTCTTTATTCCATCCTTTCTTCCTTCCTTCTTTTCCATTCTTCCTTCCCTTCCTTTCCACCTCCCCTCTCTCCCTCCCTCCTTCCTTCCTTCCTTCCCTCCCTTCCTTTATTCCATCCTTTCTTCCTTCCTTCTTTTCCATTCTTCCTTCCCTTCCTTTCCACCTCCCCTCTCTCCCTCCTTCCTTCCTTCCCACCTTCCCTCTCTCCCTCCCTCCTTCCTTCCTTCCTTTTAAGCCTACATATCCTTTTGTTGCTCGCTCACCACATACAGATACATTTTCTTCATCAGTTCTAATTCCACCATTGTCCTGAACACTGCCATCATGTTACCTCTGCTGTCGTACAAGGATGGCAGCCACAGTTTCTCCAGTCTTTGCATGATAAATCTTTCAGACCGGGGAACAGTCCTAGTTGCTGCTTTTTACATTCTCAGATTTAAATATATCTTTCTTTATTATGTGGAGACAACACTACTGCCACACACTCCAACCGGGGGTAGATCAGAGCCTATATTAATTTCTTCATCATCTTGTCCAAATAACGAAATACCATTCATAAGTTTGTCAAGAGTATTAGGGGATCTTTTCTATTTCTTTTTAATAATTAACGATATCCCCATAATTTGTTACTGGTGTGTGTGTGTGTGTGTGTGTGTGAGCCAACTTATATATGTAGGTGGGAGGCCTGCTGTGCTTCAAGTTACCAAAGAGAAGGGAAAGGAAGTTGGGGGAAGTTGGGCTGTACACTTCCAGGCTTTCTAGAGGCTTTGTGCAGTATTTAGTTTGTTAGTCACCGCTTGTTACAGTTTGCCGCAGCTCAAATTATGCAAGATCAAAAACACTATTATTTTTTTATTAACCTCTCTTATAATCCTCCACTTCGACAGGTTTTTAAACAGATACACAAATGCTTTTAATCCCCTAACTCATTCTAAGGGTAACTCTCATTTTGGAGACTAATGTGAGGCAATTCTAGGCTCATAAGTTTCTTCTTCTACCTCACATCAGAAGGGCAGAAATAGTTGAATGCTGTTATGAATTAAATCTCCACTCCCAGGCTTTTTTTTTTTAGTGGCTCTCATTTAGTTATTCTTTGTCATTTTTTAGTTTTAGTTTTTTAGTTTTTGTGGTTTTGTCTTTTCTGAGTCTTTTCAACATTTATTTAGAAACTGGATGCCTGAGATACACAACCATTTTCCAGCACATGTTTCCAAACCTCTCAAGATTTCCATAGTAGCTTTTTGACATCTCTGTAGGATCCATTTTATTTCATCTTTTCTTTTCTTAGTTACTCTCCTCCAATTGAATACACGTCCCTCACAGCAGTAACTCTTCCCGACACAACACCTGCCGCTATCACACACGTCTGAACACCCTTTGAGGAGCACCGTGATAACATTTACCGGTATTTCAGGACGTGGGTTCGAGGCGCCGTGGTGTTCATGTTCCTGCTGAGCCTCACGTGGGCCTTCGGGTTGCTGTACCTCAACCACGCGTCCATGGTGATGGCCTACGTCTTCACAATCTTCAACTCACTGCAGGGAATCTTCATCTTCATCTTCCACTGCATCCAGAACGACAAGGTGAGTTCCAGTCGGAGGGGCGGTCACATTGCCACTGGTCATTAAATTCAAGCACACGGGTTTTATCGCTGCACAGACATGATGGTTCTTGTAATTCTGGGTGACATGTTTCCAGGGTGGGGGAGGGAGGGAGGGGCTGTATGTACATTTGTCCCTTCTGCTTCTGTTCTACTGCTTTATGTATTTCCTGCTGCTGCTGCTCCTGCTGACGCTCTCTTGTGTCGTGGCTCCAGCAGAAGGTAAGAGGAGGTGAATGAGTGTCCATTATATGTGTGTGTGTGTGTGTGTGTGGATCCATAACTGGGTACTTCTGCTGTCTGCTTTGGATGTGAGTGTGATATTGAGTTTCTGGTGTGCCGTCAAGTGATGGAGTCTGGATGTGTGAAAGTTTGCTGCTTCTAACTCTGAATGAATGATAAGAGAGGAGCTTGTGTGGAACTAACTTTGCACTGTTTCCGTTTTTTCTAATGCCCTGTCACCACTTCATTGTTATCTGTCCGCCACACTAATTCTGTCTTTGCCATTCAATTTTTATGACTGACTGAAACAACTGACACAAAGAGGATCAAGTGACTGTATGTGCTTAGTGTGTCCCATTAATTACCTTCTGTCCTGTCAGTAATGTGGTTATGGGTTTAATTTGAAAGACTAATTCTACTAAATGCTGTTTTTTGTTGCTTTACATTCACTCATATCACTCATATTACTCCTTTGTGGTGTTTCATGGTAACTGTAGTCTTAATGTTTATATACTAATTTTGGCAGTTCTGTGTTCCATGATTCCTGCTCAGTACAGTTTTGGCCATCCAGACAGGGAGGGAAATAAGGTTGCTCTGTAGCACCTTGTGTCCTCATCCAACTGTTCTGTGTCCTTGGAGCTGTACTGTTGAAGGTTAAAGATTTATTTTCTTTCTATTTAGTTACAGTGAATAGTTAAAAGTCATTAATTATGCCGCTTGCGGTTGAGATGTGTGCGGTGGTAGTGGTCGTGGCCTCAGAGGGTGTGTGTCTGTCCCCGCTAGGTGAAGAAGGAGTTGCGTAGGGCAGGGCGACGCCACCCATGGCTGCGGGCGTGTCTCTGTGCCGCCGCCGACCGCTCTCAGGCCAGCAAGGACACCCGCTCCTCCTCCCACAATGTCGGCTCCCACTCACAGCCCAACTCGCACGCCTCTCACACAGTGGGTACCTCCTCCCACGACGCCCACACTTGTTCCACTGCCCAGACAGCTCCTGCCCATGCTCACCCCATCACCTGCATCCAACTCCCCGCTAACCTCGCTGCCCTCAACTCCCTACACATGTCCCAGATTGATCCCTCAGCCCTAGGTGATGCAGGAGGAAATCCCTGCTCCCTCAACACTGTCTTCAACCTTCCTACCTACCCGTCCTCCTCCTCCTGTGACTCCACCTCCTCATCCACTGCCTCCCCTCCAGACTACCAGAATGCACTACCCTTTCACATACAGCAAGTTAACGCAGCTCAGATCTACTCCTCCCCGCCACCCACCCCAACACTCTCCCAGCTCTATGACTCGGCTGACCCCTCCCTTGCAGCAGCCGCCCTCCACCAGTACATTCAGCCCCGTAACAATGCCCTGTCACTCAGTCCCCACCTCCTCACCCAGCAGCAGGCAGTGTCAGCCCTCTCCCTCAACCCCACTGTCCTGCAGGCTGCTCTCTCTTCCCTCCACTCCAATAATCCCAAGACCTTACAGGCTGTAGACCACCACCACTACCACAACCTCCTCCAGCTCCCTCTCGCTGCTGTCCACCTCGCCCCAGATGATAACAATTACCTACAACCCAAGTCCCACCTCACCTCCACCACCCTAACCTCCCCCAACCTCCAGCCAGCCTCTGACACAGGTCCTCCGCCTCCTCCTCCTCTCACCACCTATACACTCAACGCCATGACCACCCACCTCCCTCCATCCACTGCCACAGTTCATCACCCCATCAGACAGTCTCTAAGGGACACCCAGCCCACCTCCCCACCCACTCCTTCTCCCTCTACCTCCACCCCCAGCACGTCCAAGAGTAAAGCCCCCCCACGAAAGCCGGAGAGGCCACAAATGAACAGCAACAACGGTGTGAAAGGTATTTCATTCTCTCGAGTCCAAAAGCGTTTAGAGTCGCACGTCCGCTACTCAAGTCTCAGTGCGGGACTCAGCCAATAATCTCTCCCGGTACTGAAGGTGCTTCTTAACGGATGGGGAGTAGAGGTGTCTAGTGCCACAGGGTCGCTATTAACACAACTTCATTCTCTTAATTGACTCTTGGAATATTTTCTTGAGGGAGTTAGCAAGAGGTCTGAATGCTCCTTGCACCTCAGGGATTAGTGATCTCTTGGACACTCTCTACCTGAGGCAGCAGTGGGTGAAGGGAAGCTCATATGCTCCAGAAATGTCTTGATTTTATCAGAATTTGCAAAGCTTTTACATTGCCAGCATTAGAAAACTTGCTTTGAAGATATGAGCTGTAGCCTTCCATGTTCTGTGGTGATTCCATCAAGGACAAGTAATGGTTAGCCAAGCTGCCCAAATATTAAGTAATGCAAGACAACTTGTAAAATCAATGTAAATAACTAAACAGCTTCCATCATCACTGAAACACTTACTGCTTAAGCCAAATGCTGAGTACAGCTCCAGAAACATCGAGACTCAGGAACTACCCACATAATTCTAGGTAAGCACAACAGATCCAACCACAACAGCAAAATGACTGAAAATCAGCAAGCAACTAAACTACTTAGCCTCATTTACTACTGGAAGTCAAATAATTAACAGTTATATCTAAAACTTTCCATCAGACACTGCCATTAATAAGCTGCCGCTGTGAGTGCCATTGCCAAAGGAACAGTAAAATCAGTCACTAGTGCCATGTACCAATGTCTCACTTCTCGCGTCACTTGGATTGGCTGTTCCACCCACTAAGGGAAGCCGCATCACCCTTGTACAGAGGTGCTGACCAGTTAAAGATCTGTTCAGTGTTGAGGGAATTATGTACGTGTTAGAACAAGCTGTCTATAAGTTAGTCGATGAATCTGCATTCTTATTCTTACGTTAATCAAGGGGCTTAAGGTATTCTGCAATCAGTATTGTTGAGTTTGAGATACAAGGTGATTTTATGATTTATTATTGCAGTAACTCTACCTTCTTTAATAGTGTGCTGTTGCTAGTGGCATTATAGAGAATTAAGGCAGTGTTCAATAACTTCAGGAAATTCTGCATCATAACTCACAGCCTGAGGTGGTGCAGTAGATGGGTGGCTGGTATGGTGTTGGCTCCTTCTTCCCTCACACACTGGATCCTCCTCCTCACCCCACTCCATTAACCTGGGTCCTCTTTTCCCTCAAGGTTTTCTGTGCTGGGTTCAGTAATGTTAATGCATTGGAGGCCTCTTTTTCACTAACATGAAGGTTGAATGGTCTGTACTTGGATGATTTTGATGACAGTGCTGCATAAAAGTAAAACAATAGGACAGAGCAGATGTATTGGTAACAAGCGTGAGTCACCTCTTAGGAGGCACAGAGGGAGGAAGAAGCCCCAGTAACCCTCGTGCTATCCTCCCCAGCTTGTGCCACGACTGACAACCGGTCGTTGGACACGGGGGGGCAGCAAGGGCAGCACGACAACCTCATCCTCCCAGGCGGGGGCAGTGCCCCAGGCGCCAGCCACTGCGGGGCCACTAAGGGCGGGCTCCCTCTCCCGGGGCTCAGTGTCCCGGGGATCCCTCTCCCGCACCCCTCAGAGGAGCAGCAGCGGCCGCTTGGCTCGCCACCACCACACTCTTCATGCTCGCACCGCAGCACACGACCACGAAGATGAGGTGAGGCAGCCTCTCCCTCTGCTGCCCTGGCCTGCCTGCTCAAGCAGCCTTGCTGTGGCCTCTGCTAATGTGGCATCAAAGGCTGCATAGAGGGCATGTGGACCCTCACTCTGTTTCAAGGCTACTCTGGGTTGTGTGTGGACTACCCTCTGTTGTCTTTCTGCTCTGGGCTTGGCCAACTGTAAATAGAGTTGTTTTGAAGGCCATCCCTCAAATGTCATGCTTCAGAATGCTGTTTGTGCTGCCCTGTGTTGTCAAGTGTTGTCCCATGACAGAGTACTAATGCTTGGGTGTGACTGAGGCATCAACTAACACTTGCTTCCCGGACATACTGTGGGACCAATCCTAACATCTTTCTTAAGCTTCATTTCTTTAGCTTGGCAAAAAATTCTTGCTGCATACCACTTCAACATCAAAAGTGACAATTTTTCAATTCATTGTTGGCCATTTTTTTTTTTTTTTTTTTTTTTTTTTTTTTAAGTTCAATGTCAAGTTGTAATTTGTTAAATTCCCTGGCCTCTCATTTTAATAAATGTAAAATGTAATGAGCAACATTCTCTAAAAACTACTTACTTCTAGGAAAGCATCATTGTCTCCATAGATATGTGCTGCAAACAGTTATTCAGATAGCTCATGTACTGCCTTTGGTCTTCATGCCTTCCTAGAAAATTAGGACTAGAGGGCTTTCAAGTAAAGGCTTTTAGTTTGCCCTGTGTATATATTGTTGCTTACGGGCTTAAGTAACAGTCATACCTGGATTCATTTTATGCCACAATGCAGTAATAGTGAGAAACTTTGAGCCAATAACTTAATCCTAAGCTGTTTTATGATAAAGTCTCCTTCAAATTGTTCCAAGTTTTCACTATCTGAAAATTTACTTTTTGCAATCAGAAAAACAGCATATAAGACTGCAACTTAGATTAGATTTAACTTATATATATTTTTATGATAAGTAGACCTTATTTTTATAAACCTTCTTCACTGTTTTCTTCCAGAAGTACTCGTTTAAGTCCTGTGGCCGAGACAGTGGACACGGAGGCTCGGAGCAGGAAGACTCTCCTCGCACCGGCCCCACCCCAAAGCTCTCCTCCCTCCGCCTCAACAACAACGTGGTGCCACACCTCACCCAAGACCACCTCGTTAACCCCTTCTCCACCGCCAACTCCTCCACCACCCCGGCTGGTGACAGCATCAATGGCAATGGCCACAACCAGCCTACTTCTGGACCTGAGGCACTGCTGCCTGACTACCACCTGGCAGGAGATGCCCCCACCCTGCGGCTGCCCTGCTCCACCACCGCCTCCCGTGGCCACCGCACCCACTCTCCTTGGAACCACACCTACACTGAGATCCCTGACGGTGTGGCCGCTGCCCGCCAGGCCCCGTTGGAAAACGGGTCAGACCCTGTCTATGAGGAGATCGAGCGAGAGGGACGGTCAGAGCTGCAGGTGAGCGACTTGAGCGATGAGGACGGGCGCCGCCACAGCTCAGACATCTCCCGCCAGTCATCCCGCAGCTACGGGGACCACCGGCCGCTGCTGCCCTACACCCTCCCTGACCGACACTCGGCCCCACACCAACACCAGCCCCAATACGACCCCCGTCTCAAGGGCCGTATGCGCCACCAGGACATCATGGACAACCCCCACAACCACACCCTCCCCGGCAACCGTCTGGGACTGGGGGGACAGCTGGACCACACCATAGTCAGTCCCGGCCACATCCTTCCCATGACCCACGCTGCCGTCACCTCAGCTCACGCAATCCCTCACGGAAATGGCCACATTGCCTCCCACCAGTACATGGATGGCGGGCCCCACTTAGTGAACAGTGGACAGCTGATTGACTCGGTCCCTCAGTACAGCCAGGCCATGCTGGCCACTCTGGGACACTCCCTTCCCGTGGTTCACCCCCTCAGCGAACCAAACCTACGTAACTGGGAGGCAGCACAGAGGCATCGGGACCTGCAGCAGCTGCAGCAGTTGGGTGAAATGACAGTAGCGGTGCTAAGTGGTGAGCAGGTGGTGTGCAAGCTGAAGCCTCCGCTGGCTCCCATTGACGAGAACACAGGGACCGCCCAGGTGGAGCGACACCCTCCTCCCCCAACGTACAGCCACTGCTAGGGCCTCTGTATAGTCATAGTGATGTACATATGTGTATAGTGCTTTAAAACCCATTAAAGGCCTTTATGCTTCATGAATGTAGGTGTGTGCAAGTGACAAATCATACTCATGATAATCATTACAGTGGATAATTTACATTTAGATATCGATAATCATGTGGATCTGAGTGTTGCAAATTCCCTCGAGGACACAGCGTGTGTGCGTGACTTGAGCGAGGAGCCGCGAGCCCACCACCCTAGTCAGACCTTCAGCAGGAGGACTCCACCACCAAGCACAAGGGAAGATAAGGAAAATGCCAAGATTTTTCTGCACCTTTTGACGAGGGTTGTGATAAGCCCTTCTCATGTAAATAGTAGAACAGTCTCAAAAAGTGTCCAGAAAACCTTTGTAAAGTTATAAACATGGAATGTAATAACAAATGACTATGGTTGTGAGGATTTGCCAAGATCCTGCCAGTGACTCCTCCTGCTGGAGAGCCAACCTACCAGGAACACTGTGGACCGGAGACCTGAAGTGGGTGGCAGTGGTTCCTTTGCGTGGATGTATTTATTGCACATTTTATGAAAGTAATGTTGTAGATAGGCACAGTAAGGACACTAAAGTAAACAGTAAAATTATTGATCAAGTTTCTCTTGGTGATGATTGGAGCAAGTGTAAGGAATTCAGTTCTGAGGCAACACAGTAAAGCAGTGATGCGGCTGAGCACATTATTAGACTTGGTTTTCCGATATTTTGAGTTTGCAAGGAATAAATCATCCAAGTTCAGGCATTTGGGGGCATCCCGATACCATTCAGATATCAACAAACTTTACTGTCCACAAGAAACTGATCACAAAACCTTTGATAGCAAGGTTTTTGTTGTTTTGTGCTTTTTATTATTTTTTTACCTGTAAGTGTAAAACAATGTGATAAAGAGTGGGAGAAGAATAGCTTGGCACCAAACTCCTGAGCTCGGTGTGACTTAGGCCGTGCGTCCATCCCCACACCCATGATTTGCTGCCCAACCCAGCAACATTCTCAAGGATCTGTCATGTTCATGAATCCTAACAGTGCTTGTATTTTGCTTCTCAGTTGTGCAGTTTTCTTTCATAAGTGTTCTCATTTTTTTTATTCTAACATTACCTAAAAAACATAATTTGTAATGTAGATGTCACTCCTTAGGCATATGTTGTTACTGTCTTGCTTTGTTTCCTATTTTTTACTGGCACTTGTCGCTTACAGAGTTGTAGCAATAATGTGTTTCCTCACTCACGCAGAGACCCACCACCACCACCACCACCTGATGTGAGGTTCTTGCTCTAGGTTCAAGTATCAACAGTACTTTAGTTAGTCAGCCATAAGTGTTCTGTTGATATATGATGAAGAGTATCAGAGATGGCAACAAAATCAATAGGTTTAACATGTAATAAACTGAAATTACCTGGTGACCAATTCGATGGGACTTTGGTATACGAATCAAACACACACACACACACACACACACACACACACACACCTAACCTGGAACAGACTAAGTGAGGATGTAGTATCGGCGAAGAGTGTGCAAAACTTTAAGAAATTGGACAAATACAGATACGGAGACGGGACCACACGAGCGTAAGCCCAGGCCCTGTAAAACTACACACACACACACAAACACAGATTCAGTTTCATAGTTTTGTTCCTAATCAAGCGTTATGAGGTCTAATTTTGCGCGTGTAGCCACAAGAGGAACTGGAAATCCCGGATGCTGAGTGTGTCCACCGTCTAACTTACAGTAAAGCAAAACTTCCACTGGCTTACATATATCTGTGCCTCTCATGTGTAGTCATTGTATAGACTCAACTCTGTTTTGTAATATTTTGTATGTAAACTGTGATACATGTATTAAATGAACAAGAATCTATCGCCAAATTGATATCAAATAAATTATTGTGAAATGTTTCATACCATAAATAGCCTCTTGATGTGTACCCTTTCTTAAGCAAAATAGGTGTTATAATCTGTGTGTGTTTTTTTCATTCAGTACAATTCAACATCTTTATTGCTGAAACATTGCATAAAAAATAGTAACAGTGACAATAAGTGTGTTGAAAAGAGGTTATGGTGATTGATGCAGATAACTGCCACTCATTATATCATCCCATTTGAATTGTTTAAGTATGTAATTATTCACTTTTCTCATATAGTTATTCATGGAAGATTGCTCCCCCCCCCCCCCCCCTGGTGTATATCGTGTTTCAGTGTATAGTCTTCACTGCACCAAAATAGGTTGTATTGTGAGGTAAGACATACATAATTTTTCATCCAGATCAAATTTAAAGCTTTCTACCACAGCCCAAACGAGTTCGAAGCTGAAATAAATCCCAGTCGAGACCACCAAAGATTCTACTAGATTTCTTCAGCTGTTGCCTTAATTAAAACACAAAGTCTTCATTTCTGTATATTTTCCAATTTAAATATACACTGATTTAGTGTAAATAAAATGAGAAAAAAGGAGACCCAATCGTTTGTCTAGTAGATAATAAAGTAAGTAAAAGGTAGGAGGAAGTAAGCTACTGCTCGAACTTAGGTACTGCTTCGAAACACCCTCGATCTGGCCTCGGCCCCGCTCAGACGGCTGCTGGTCTTCGCGGAGGGCGGACGTGCAGGTGAGTGATGGGTTTTATGTGGTTTTATGCGTTATATTTGTGGTGAAGGAGTTTACGTAGACGCGCGATGTGCAGGGATCATTACTGAGTGCACATTATACATAAGTTGGCTACATTTTGGGGTGGACGTTACATAGGTTTTGGATAGGGAGTTTTCAGTATTGGGCGTGTGGTACAAGGTCTTAGTAGGCAGGGAACTATCACATTAGCGAGTGGTCATATATGAAGTTAATATTACATTGGTATTTTACTGAGTGGACATTGCATAGGTTAGGTCGAGTTTTCAGTATTGGGCGTGTGGTACAAGGTCTAAGTAGGCATGGAACTTAGACATTAGCGAGTGGTCATTACATAAGAGATGAAAGGAATCTTACATTGTTTTTTTACTGAGTCGACATTGCATAAGTTTAGGTCGAGTTTTCAGTGTTGGGCGTGTGGTGAGTGGTTTGGGAGGGCAGGGAACTATCACATTACCGAGTGGGCATTATATTGGTAATGAGTGGGCATTACACAGGTACTATACTGAATGGACATTGCATAATTTCAGGTGAGAGGTGAGTTATCAATATTGGGTGTTGTGCAAGGGTTCAACAGGTAGGGAACTATCGTATTACCCAAGTCATTACCGCCAGTTAGGTATAGCTATAATAGCGCCTGAGAGGAACATGGGGGGAGGAGGGGGCTGGGCATAGTTAGGGGTTAAGTATGGGGAGTGATGGATTAGTATGCGTGGGTAGAGGGTCATTATTACACACGGCTTAATTATCGAGTGCGTAGTTAATGGTAGGTGCCGTAAGAGGCTGACCACTATTAGGGGTGACAGAATGGTCATTATCACATACAGCTTTATCAGCGAGTACTTAGTTGATGGTAGTTAAGTGACATAAGGGGCTACCCACTATTTGGGGGTTAAGTATTGGGAGGGGTGATAAAATGATAGCTACGTGGTTAGAGGGTAAGTGAACACTATCACATACGGCTTATTAGCGGGTAGGTGATGATAGTAGGGTGATCCAGAAGTTAATTGGGTTGGACGTAATTTTATAAGTGGTTGTGTTCCTTTTTTTTTCTTTTTACATGTTCATTCCACTCTCTGAATATAATTGATTTCTCTTAAGGGTACGGTAGTGTGAATTACCGTCTTTCATTCCTCCGTGGTGCAGTGATCAGCATGCCAATAATAAGCATGAATCCGCAGGCTTGGGTTCGAATCCTCACCAGCCGATCTGCGCGCTGTTTATCCGATGTTCACCTCCCATCAAACTAGCCGATAAATGGGCACCTGTGGAAATTTAATTGTGGTAGCTTATCACACTGGCCTTGTGCTCCGGGATGTCGGATTACTATAGGCCTACTACAGCCTCGGGGGCCAAAGTGACGTTGATTTGCACCAAAGTCACGTGCAACTATAGCGTATACGTGAATGTACTTGGCGACATACCACATTGTTACCGATTATCTTCACCTGGAGAACGACATACAGCTGAATTTTACTGAAGTTAGAAATTGTGGCTGAAGCTTCATTTTCATATATGCTATGCGTGCCACCCAAGTTTAAGGAAACCTAGAAATAACTATAAGGAAAACCACCGTCAGTGTGCCCGCAATGGGTCCCTCATGTCATTCAGTGGGTGATGTAGTCTATATTACTCGCAGGCATTAAAGTGTTAAATATGAAGGGAAGCTGTCAGTGTGTTCTAACTTCTAAGTATGTATAATGGACACCATATCATTCAATGGGCGACGTAGTCTAGAAAGAATGTTTTCCCCTACATAGGAGTACATTAAACTCCTAGAACCCTACCTTTTTAATAGGCGTTTTTAATTATATGAATACTGACTACAGAGGGTAAATAACTAGCTTAGGATACCCTGCAATATTCTTTCTCTCTGGTGGTCTCCAAGGGTATCGATATTTGGGGTGACTACAGTAACTATTCACAAGTCGCCCATCCCTGTCTTTTCCCCATGATGACTCGGGGCCAGTCATCTACGTAGGTCTTAATTTTGATCTTAAACAATGCGCAGGGCAGCTGTAGGGTGCATAACACGTTGAGTATGCTGCCAAATTCCCTCTGTGTGGGATTAATAAGATCCATAGTCTAAGATGCTTTCGGCTTAACAAATATTTCTGAAGTCCACAACGGGGATTATAGTCGAGGTTTTTATGAGTGTATTTTGCATGCGTGGTGGTTAAGCTGTCATCACGCTCATCAAACTCCTTATGGAAATACCCACGTACAGCCTCTAGGAAAGCCTTGCCAAAAGTGTATATCTAGACCGGCCCGGAATGTGTGAGAATATTAGGCACTACCAATACAATTATATTTACCGCCGCTTAAATTTATCTATTTATTCTTTTTTTTTCTGAGAAGGCTACAAATTAAAGTTCTTATCACCCGTCTTCTGACTAAAATAAAATGGCTATAAATGCATAGGATGTTGAAAGGCAATTATAATTACACCCAACCAGGAACCATAATACTTTTTTTTTTTTTTTTGGGGGGGGGGGGGTGAGGCAGTTCCCATTTGCAGGTAAAGGTAAAGTTGGGTGCATTAGCTTTAATTACCTACGCGTGGCCTCGGTGCTCATGTCCGTCACATATAGGCCCTTTGATCCTGTGGTGGGAGAGAACTCGTGCATTAACCCGACAGAGGGCCAATGTGACATTCGGGTTGCCAACTTACCACAGTTTACCATCTCTTAAGTTTCTCCATGTTTAGCCCATACCCATTTGTCGCCCAGCCCGAAAGGAAGGATGAGCTACTGGACGCTGACTGCCCTACCCGGGATTCGAACCCTGGCCCCAGATTCGTAACGCACTGCAGTCTCATTTTTCTTGAAGTATTTCGGCAATCAATGACTACTTGATCAAATAATGCATGTATATGGTAAGGGCTTTTTTTTTTCGTGTAGCTATTCTGCTAAGTTTTCCCGTCGTTTAGTGACCGTAGAGCGTGCACTAACCCAAAATCACCATGATGAAAAGATTTGAATTCCTAGCTATGAATTCACGAGGCAGGGTTCGAATCCCGGCCCGGCCAGTCGGCGCATAGCTCACCAATGAAAATGAAGGCGTTATTTTTAGACTAAAAGTATTAACACTGTAGTTTTAATCCACAAAAAAACATGTCATTCTTGCAATGGTGTTTGTGTTGCTAAGGTCCACTGAATTGAAAAAGTAAAATAAATATATTCCATTTTTCCAGCAGAGGAGTCCAGACTGGAAGCATCTACAAGGACCTGGATCGTAGACCTCAAAGGAACCTTGCACAAAGCCATATAGGTAAATACCTACACTCGGGTCAAAGGTCTATCTATATATATCTCCGACGTCCTACTCCCACACGGGAACTTCCCCCCAGGATGTGTCTCCTCTCCCTGTTCTGGTACTCCCTCTCAGCACAATCCTGATACTTGCAACACTCGCTCACCCTATTGATCCACTTCACAGGTGGTCTTCCCCTGACACCCCCTCCCTCAATCTTAACCTCATACACTCTCTTCACAAAGTCACTCTCCTTCATTATCATCACGTGTCCAAATCATCTCAGCGCACCACACTTCACCCATTCGACCACTCCACAATCCACTCCTTTCGCTGTCACACCCATACCAAACCTCTCATACATGCTTTCATTACTTTCTCCATTCCATCCTGAAACACCACATGCACCTCTTATATAACTCATTTCCGCTGCACGTATTCTCGAATGCTGTGCTGCATTCCATGTCCATGTATCTGAAGCACATGACAGAGTTGTCAGGATAATACTGTTCCCTATTCCCTTCTTTACCTCCATGCTCACACCTTTTCCTTTCATAACTCTCCAATGCACCTATTACCTGCCTACCCGTCACTGCTCTTTCTTTCACCTTGCCTTTAATACTTATATGAAACTGTCCCCAAATATTTAAACTCGGTCACCACCTCCATTCTTCCCCCAGCCTTATTCTACATTTCGTTGTGCTCTCTTCTCTAATTCTGTACGGCTTTGCAAAATCAGTGGTCTGCGCTCTTGCTCTCACAAATAGCATAACCTTACTCTTTCCAACATTCACTTTCACAGTCAAAGGTGCAGAACTTAAATTACGTATTCAATGTAAGGTATGTTTTTACTTACAATACTCAAGAAACCTAGCCATCAGCCTTTGTCAGTCCACTGCAGGAGAGCCTCTCCCAATATTATAATTCACCTCTGTCTGGTGTTAGTGTACTCAATTCTTCTCCAGCAAAGAGTACAATTTTCCCACCTTGCTCGGTCAGCCCAGAATTCTACTGTTTCTGGGTTGCTACTTTGATGCTGTGGTTACCCACTAGTTACCAGTTTGACATGTGCACTAACTTCTCGACTAGTTCACCACCTAATCAATAAAATATCTTCAAACTTTTATCTGTTACCGAATCTATGAAACTTCTTTCCTATTATTGTTACATCCGACATTTTTCTTCTCTCTAGGCATGTCTTAGTTTTTCCTGAAGACTTTGAGGTGCCAAATTTCTGACTTATGCTAAGATTAGGAGGATAAGTTGTTTGTAGCCTCCTCCTCCTCAAGGAGCATGGCAGGTCATTGTTCAATTTGCTGTACTAAAATTGCTTCATCCTAATTGGACTTTCGGAATGGGTCAGGGGTCCATGTGGCTCTGCCCTGGATGTTTTCTAGGTTATTTATTTTACTAGGTAGCTAGAGCCACTGATATCCACTCATGAAGATATTTAAAAATAAGTTCTATCCTTGTACCTGGGTAATGACATGTAAGATCTTTCTTGTATGTTTATTAAAGTACATTATAATTCATCGTAATATTTTCTTTACAGATTCCAGTCAAGAGTATCCACTACATATCATGCACACACAAACTCCACACTGGATTCCATGGTAATGATGTAAACAAGGCAGCTGGACAACAAATGGCCAGGAGCAACAGGACATCCATTTTTTCAAGGGGAAGGAGAGAAGAAAGGAGCTCCTTAAAGTTACAAGTATCAATATGGACAGACTGAATGAATGGGAAAGGAGAAAGTGATAGAAGTATTTATGTAAAGAAAGGTGTTAGTGAAATGCCTCTGAAGGACATGTAGTTTGGGAGTGGTATGGACAGGATTGGAAGAGGGAAGGGTGTAACAAGATAGATTTATGGGATGTTTTGAGGACTGAGTGTGAGGGCATTTACTAAAAAAGAATTGGATCTTTAGTGCCTCTGTGCACATGAACAGGGAGCTGAGTGGAAGCTTTGGTGTGGCTGAGTTCAACAAGGTTATTTAATGTACATATTTGTCCAATTATATTAGAGAAAAGACAGCCAAGTAGGACTAGAAAAGAGGTAAAGAGCAATCATTGGTGGCAAGCCTACGTGCATATGATTGTGTTGCTGAGAGAAACAGGGCAAAGATTGGTAAAATAAGTATTATCCTAACTCATATAGTCATCAGAAACATGAATGTTAGATGTAGCATGTATGAAAGGTTTGGTATGGGTGTGACAGCATAGGGAGTGGATTAGTGGATTTAGTTTCAGAATAAGTAAAGACTGGTGCACTGAGACAGTCTGTACATGCAATGAGAATGAACGAGACCGCTTTGTGAGGTGTAGGACAGGCTTGAGGGACCAGTGAAATGGATTAACAGAATGGATGAATATTGGAGGGAATAGAAGGGCTGAGTGCTGGAATAAGAACAGCTAGACATTTTTGCCTCGGTCACACAATTGAGGGAAGTTGTGATAGACTGAGGCATCTGAGATTGAGATAGAATACATTTAGATGGAGTTTGGGCAGAGAGAATGACAGAGTAAGTCCTGGTTGGGGGTAGAAAGGTGTGATTATTAGTACTTTGGGACAGTTCTACATAAGCATGGGAGCTCGGAAGGAGATGAGAAAGCACTGAAGGGCAGACGCTTTTGGTTAGGAAAGGAAGTGTGAGGATGGGGATGTAGAAGGGTATAAAAAACTTCATTATTGTCAACTGTCATATGCAGTAGACGTGTGGGGAATGTAGCATAATTATATATAGGCACAGTGGGAATTAACTACTTGAGAGGTGTATGTGGTGGTGTGTCAGGATGGTGTGAAGAGTAACCATTTAATGTACAGTGCTTTGGTAAGGGGGTAACATCAAAGGGAGCCAACAGTGGAGTGTAGTGCTGCAAGCAATTTTGGACAAGTGATGACTTTGTTGAAAGTATATGAGTGCAGGACTGTAGGAGAGGGTGTGAAGGGAAAGCTTAGTAATGAAATGGACTGAAGAGTGGACTAGTATTGGAGATAAATGGTAGATGAGGGATTGAGTGTGAGTGCTAGAACAGGGAAAGTTGGGAGCCTTCTCAGAGGTAAACTGCCGTGATGAAATATATAAAATTAATGGACAGGAGTGAATGAATGCAATTTCTAAGAGAGAGAGAGAGAGAGAGAGAGAGAGAGAGAGAGAGAGAGAGAGAGAGAGAGAGAGAGAGACCTCGACCTCACCTCTACTCACAAGTGGTATTGCAAAAACTTAATATTTCACTGTGATGCTGAGGTGTAATAATTGTGTCAGGTGATCTGCAAGCCATGAAGTTTGTCGGAGTACAGTGGACTAATGTAATACTGTGCTTGGCTGATCAATGTTGAGAGGAAGTATAATCCAAAGACAATATGTTTTTTCAAGGAGTGAAGCTTCCTCTGCTAACTACAGAATTTGACATTTTCATTACTGATCCAGAGTCTGCCGTCAGTGTTGAGTGTGGTGGAGCCCCGCTCAGCGAGGCCCTTCACTTGACGTTCGTTGTCAGCCCTCAGGACGCCGAGCCGCTTGCATCGGTGCACCACCAGCACGTGCCACTGACCGTCGTCCACACGCACCTGTAATCACATTGCCATGTTAAAAGCTGTATGCTGTTTCGATTTACAAATAATAAAGAATTAAGGTAGGCAAGTAAATTTTTATCTATACCCTTAAGAAAGTAGAGAAAGGGAAAACCATGTGAAGTTGGGTGAGCAGAGTCCCATCCGTGAGCTTTGTTCACGGATGGGGCCTGCTAAACCAAAATCGTCCCCGTCAAATACCGGCTTTAGGAAAAAGTGAAATGGTGAGAGCAAACCCACCTGCTTCCAGCCAGCCAGCACAGTACACTTGGAGCTAAGTGGTAGCATGATTAGCACCCAATGTGCTAATACTGGTGAAAAATCAAAGCATTAAAGCTGTTTCTTTGTATTATTTCTATTTGAAAAATGTGTTTCATTAACTTTTGACTCATTGTTTGCATGTGTTTTCACACACACACACACAAGATGAAGCTACACCCATTATCTGCATCCCTGTATCATAAGACAAATTAGGCAACTTTTTCATGAACCCAAGTCCACAAAGAATCAGCTATATAAAAGGTTTGTCTAACTCGAATATTAAATTTCCTTAAAGAAAAATGGTAATGGTTACATGTTCCAAGTATGTAAAAAAAAACATTAACAGAGTTAAAATGAATGAGTAAAATTCTTTGAGTAAAAGTAATGCAAAGAAAGACAGCTTGAATATTTTTCCTGATTATAACAGCATAACATGTTATATGGTTCTCATCATGCTCCTACCTCACTCCATCAAATGTGTTGTGATGGCTGCTTCCTGTAAGTGGAAAAACCTGGCTGTGTACCAGCCTTTGCTAGACACTTGACTGCTGCTGTGCATGTAGTCACTACTTACTCAACAACAGTAAAATAAGTAATGTTTAAAGCAGGCAAACTGAGGTGTAGCAGCCTGCTACTGTACTCTCTTGCATCCTGCCTGCTTTAGACATTGTGTTTACTGTGTTCCATGGCAAGCAAGTGTCTAGCAAAGAAGTGTAAACCCACTTGCTTTCATGCTTTACAAGAAACTGAGAAGCATCACGGAAATAAAGTATTACTCTAATACCACCAGTGATAAAAGTGCCACCATTGTTTGATTGACGTAGCTTAGTATGAGCATGATGAGTGCCATGAAGGATTACTAAAACAAAACTAAGAAGTATTAAGGCTAGTTACCTATATATAATTTTCTATCTATCTATATCTCTGATGCTTCAACTCCCCAGGATCCTCCTCAAAAAAGGTGGTCATGGCAGAAGTCTCCAATTATCTCTGTTCTAGCACTCCCTCTCTGCACATTTTAATCTCTTGCCTACCAACTCACTCTCACTGGTACTCATCTACTCTGCTAATCCATTTCATTAGTGGTCTCCCCAAGAGAACATTTCCTTCAGTCATTCTCTCACACACTCTGAGCAACCTTATCCTTGTTCATTCTTAACATGTGCCTAAATCATCTCAAAGTGCCGTACGTCCCCCGTTCAACCACTACAGTCCACTAGCTGTTGCACACATCCTCAATCCTCTCTCCCTCCCATCTTGACTCACATAATTTACTTGAACAATATTTCATTAGCATCTAATTTTGGGTGAGTGTCTATGTGGATGACCTCATTGAATACTTGGAGACATTTGTAATGCTTAATAAAAATAAACTGTAATTAATCTTAGTGCAATGTGTTGTTTGTTGTTTTACTGTGGGCTGGATAGACTGGGACCTTGATATAACATCACACCATGTCGTCTGACACATTTCTCCCTCAATGAGAACAGAACAAAAGACCTCTTTGCCTGGAACCACTAACAGAAAGTATGGAGGATTTAAAGAATGTGCTCATGGTGGACAGTGGCTCAGCATAGGGTTGCACAGCTACAAAATATGAGCATTTTTTATGTAGTCTCCAGTTTGGTCATATTCTGAACTAATTACCAAGTGCAATATCACAAAATAAGAACAGGATATATGCAAATGAGCACTGTCATATCTACATCATACTTGCTCAGCCTTAAACTGATATGGAGGGGACACAAGGATCTCTGTAGGAAATCATCAGGGTATGATTTGGATATGAGCTCTGGTTGAAACTTCCACAGGCACAAGCCTATAATGGTGCATTACTCTGGAGTACTTAAAAAGGTTTAGCTGCTGCAATGAGCCTGCAGATACATCTATCCCTATAAACAAAATCTGGATGAAGCCAAACCTGTTATTTTTTCCATGCTCTGTAGCCCAGACTCCTGGCTGTACATGCTGGTGTTTACTGGTGCACCAGGAGTTTAAGAAATACTGATCTTCAGCCTGGCAGTTTGTCTCAGCTGCTCACCAGGTCCATGGGGCAAGCAGCCATTGTACATTCTTCAGCCTTACACAGGAAATGAACCTCATCTTCTAGGAGTGGATTCAACACTACGTACATCAATATGGTCTCTGGAAAATAAAATAAAAAATTAAATGCAACAGAAGGATGTTGAGGCACTATATAGCTGATGTCATCAGGAGGGACAGTAGTACATAGTAGTGCAGTGGCAGAAAGATGTAGAGCCAAGGAACTGAACTGTACTCACAGGATTAGGAGACAAATACTAGTTTTGACATGTGGAGAGAAGCAATGAGAGCAAGTCAATAAGTCTTGGTGACTGATTGTACACCACCAAGGAGACCAAAGACACAGGGAAAATGTGTGGAGCAGGACCTAGCTGCTGTGGGTGTTATTGTGGAGTCACTTGAAATTTTCCAGGATATTAATGTCCTTGCCACATGCATGAACAGACTGTACTGGTTCATCCAGCAAGCCTCCAAACACCCTGATCTCGGCCAAGGAGATCTGAAGTCCCAGGGGTTTTGTCTCCTCATGGCTTGCCTAAAGAGCCATCACCACAGCCTCCAGGAACTCCACAAGGATTACCGCATCATAGGCAAAAACAAGGTCAGTGACCCTGGTATTGTTAACCTATGTTTCACAATGACTGGCACATGTTGCCTGTTAGTTAGTTAATTTTCTCAGAAATCACTAACACCTTGAGGGGGGAAGGACTGTAAACTAGTGATTTCTGGGGAAAATAAATGTTGGGGGAGTTGGTGGCCGAGTGGTCAGCGTGCGGGCGTGTGAGCCCAATTTTCAACCATCACCGAGTGGCAGAAGATTACCCACATGCTGCCCAGATCTTCAATCAACCCTAACTCCAGCGACTTCAGTCAAGAGATGCACTGGTGAGCAGCATGGGCCATGGATCCGGCAAGTCATACATCACAGTAGCTATTATAAATAAAATTCGCCCGAGACACTAACGGGCTGGGGTCATTGAAGAGACCCCTCAAGAAAGCCTGCCTACAAGAGCAAATTAAGCAGTAATGGGTTACTAATCAGCAATTAAAGTTTTTGCTAACTTTTACATTTGTCAAAACTAATATGTATCTAAAGAGAGAGAAAAGGACATATCTGTTAAAAACACGTCACTTGAAGAAAAAATGGGAACGAATTAATTTCTGAATATTTACCTCATTAAGAAAAACTGGTGGGGCTACATAACCATCTAGAAGTGGGGCCATGTGACCAGCTGGTGGGGCTGGGTCACTATTCAGGCAACTTACATTACTGGCTTGGTTTGAGTTCATTTATCATCAAAGGCCCACCAGTTTTTCAAGAAAGAAATCAAATTTATGTACAATTCTAGAATGCAAGTTTTGCACATGCAAACAATTTTCACAATGAATTTTATCAATGTATTTATTTTGTAAGTAATTATTCTTATACAGTATAACATAACCTTTAGGATTAAGTTTACCCCCCTAGGTTGTATTAACAGGACCACAATGGAAATAAATCTATGGACTTTTTTGTGTAATCCTGGGCCCTGGGGGGTGTGCATTGTATACCTACATGTAGGCTGGGAAATACAATCATGTATAACTTCCAAATAAACAATCAAAATCAAATCAATCAAATCAAGCCCCGCCAGATGGCTACACACATGGAAGTAGAATTGGTGGAGTCAACATGGGCTGCTAATCCCATTGAAAGAGGTGAAGCTGCTAAACTGTCATTCTCATGCCAGCAATGTGCCGCATACCCGGGTGAGAGCTCCGCCCACTGCCTCAGTTACTGCCTCCAGGCCACGTCTTATGATGACTCTTATCCGTTATTACAGTATTGTTTTTGATTACCGTACACTTGCTGATGAAGTAGAACTATTTCGTAAATAGTGATATATTTTTCTACATAATAAATGGGTAGTAACAAACCAATTTCAAAACTTCACAAGCTTATCACACCACTAATTCACTGATGTTTCTTTGCTTACATGTTTATCTGCCACTGACCAACACTTCTTTTAGAGCAGTGTTTCTCTCTGTAGTAGGCCCAACAACGGGGCTGAGGGTGTCGGAAAGAGCCCACCTTTCCACCCCCATGGCACCGGGCAGGTATCTTGACCCATCCCGTCCCGTCCCGTATCCCGTTGATGAGGTTTCAGGCTGCTCCCCTATACCTCCATGGCTACACAGCTTCCCCACCTTCAAAATAAGCCTCGGTTGTCTAGTATCGCAACTGTTGTCCTTAATTCCCTGATAAAACATGTCCAGGTGTAACAAACAACACGATAAGTCTCACCAAGCAGCAAAAAGGTCCCCCAAACTCCCGGCTGATCTTGATCTTGATGTCACAGATTGCTTGAGAGTTCTCCCCAGCCAGGCCTTTGTATCGGCAGCTCCTGTGAAAGAAAAACAAAACATACAGAAAGTCGATGTCCTACTCGGGGCAAGGTATCATTGCCTACATCTTGCACGCCACATGCCCTCCAAGAACTCTTTCACTGCCTCAATCACTCGTCCACTCGTCTCTCCACTGAGCCCCAGCAGCAGCACTATCCACTCCCTTCCAGTCCTCCCATTCACTCCACGTCCCATCTCGCTCAGAAACAAATGCATCATCTTCGTTCTCTCCCTGTCATACTTCTTACATTCCAGCACTACATGCTGCACAGTCTCGTCCACACCCCTGTCACACATCTGGCACACTTTGCTGCGGGACTCAGACCATCTATAGCTAGTTCCTTGCATTCACATCCAGACACTGCCATCTAGCACGGAAAAGAAGATCACCTCCCAGGCTTAACTCATACCCCTTATAACCTCCATGCTCATACCACACCTCACTTTGGGGCCTCTTTCTCCCTGTACCAGTCTAGGGTTTCCTTTCTTTCCATTTCATTCTTCCACTTGCTCAATCCCTCATCTTTTACTACCATATATATCACATTCTTCCACTTTCTTACATCCCACTCAAACCCCTCTCCATTTCTGTTTGTTATTCTCCATTCAAACACATTCTGCTCATCTTCAAAGGGTTGGTACACCCACCTACTTAGCGCAACGCTCCAGTCTCACTTTATATCTCAAGGTTGCCTTCACTAATCTTTCCCTGAAAGTCCTCCATCCCATGTCACCCCTAAGAGCCTCTACTGCTGCAAACCTTGGTGCATTCAGTGCCATTCTTGCTACCCTATTCTGCCCCACTTCCAATTTTTCTATCTCACTGTCGTTCCATGTCACCACATCCATTCCATACATAATGCTAGGGACAGCCACACTCTTCCAAACCTCACGGATGACATCATACTTGCTCGCTCTCATCCTCGCTGTACTCCCCAAACGGCCTACCCACTGGTTTGTTCATAGTTAATTCGAGTTGCCCCTATACATTTCTCGTTTTCTTTATGAATTTAATAATCTGGGCGGTTGTTTCAAATCGGGCATAGGTTAAAATTTCAGTGAGTTAGTTGTATTGTAACTCTGATTTTCTTTAACTGTATTACTTTTTTAGATATTTGAATAAGCCTAAAGTGAGTTCTTATTTTCCATGCCTGTCCACTTCCCTTATTACGTTTTGAGAAAGCTGGGAACAGACCATACCTGTCAAGTCTAACGTTTTTTTCGTAAGTCTTACGTAATTTCGGTGATTTTCAAGTCTTACGGCGTAAGTTGAAAATCTTACGTTTTTTTCTCTGCTTGCGATGTTTTTTTTTAATATGTTTGTTTTAAACAATTTGAAATATATCGTACACGCCATATTTAAATTCATGTGAGCGTGCTGAGTAATGGTTACTGTTACGGTTAATGTGTGTGTGTTTGGGGGGAGGTACCTCGTGCACCCTGCTTGAGTCCGTCGGAACCATACCTGTCAAGTCTTACGTTTTTTATACACAAACTTATGGTCTCTAACGCAAAATCTTATGGCAAGACACCACAGTAGCTTGACAGGTATGACAGACAAGGAGGAGGAGGAGGAGGAGGAGGAGAAACATCACATCACACACACGCATACACACGAGAAAGCTGGGAGCAGACAAGAAGGAGGAGAAGAAACATCACATCAACAGAAACAACAACAAGAAATATACAAGGCGCAACGTTGGGAAAAAGAACTCGGCAATAAAAGATAAGAGAAAAGAACAAGTGTAATCGTGGACACAAACAAATGGTCAGAAAAGGTAAATGCAAAAAGAGAGGTCCAGAGTGAGCTAAAGTGAAGGAAACAGAGGAAGGAGGAAAAGCAAAGTCAGTGGAAGCAAAGTGTACAGAAAAACAGAGCTCAGGGCAGGGTGAAGTGTATAAGTGTGCGCAGTGAAGCAACTAAGTGTGCGTAGGAGGATCTAAGAACCGATTCGAAAGGGAAAAGCTCAAAAGAAGAAGAAGAAGAAGAAGAAGAAGAAGAAGAAGAAGAAAAAAAGAAAAAGAAAAAGAAAAAGAAGAAGTATAAGAAGAAGTAAAAGAAGAAATAGAAGAAGAAAAAGAAGAAGAAGAAGAAGAAGAAGACATTTTAGAGATCTCCAGAGAGAGAGAGAGAGAGAGAGAGAGAGAGAGAGAGAGAGAGAGAGAGAGAGAGAGAGAACTAACAAACTGAACAGCTGGCGCAGATAACTGTCAATACAACCCCATAAAAATTCGAGTTTCCTTAGTGTGACAGATTTAAGATGGCACACTCTTTGTATTTATCTCTACCGTACATTCGCAGCTCTCTAACAGATACGGATACTAACACAATGAGCCGCAAAAACTTAGATGTGCGTCATAACGTGATTACGCAGACTTTATTTCATCTTCAAAATAAAATAACTGAAAATTTGTTGTCACCACCAAACGACAAAGATAATGGGCCTACTTGGTTCAGCAAATGCGTATACTGACCTATTTTCCCGCCCGCTACCCGTAACGCAGACTCAGTAAATACTCACGGAAATGCTTACTGCAGGCAACTGTGGTGAGGAGGGTGGTGGTAATGGTGGCGGTGAGGGGTGGTGGTAATGGTGGCGGTGGCGGTGGTGGTGGTGGTGGTAGGCAAGGAGGTGGCGGTCGTGTTTGTGAATGGCCCTCGGCATCGGTTTCCGACTCCCCCGAGACAGGTAAGTCCGTATACCTGGCGAAGGGTTAATTAGTCTTTGATGATGGGACACACACACACACACACACACACACACACACACACACACACACACGAGGAAGAGGAGGAGGAGGAAGAGGAGAAAGAGGAGAAGGACGATGAACAACATCCGTAGAAACAACGACGGCAATAACAACAACAACAATAATAATAATAATAATAATAATAATAATAATAATAATAATAATAATAATAATAATAACGCACCGCTTGAGAGGGCAGGAAGCGTCAGGTGTTGGCTCGCCGTGTGTTGTACCCTCAAGGACCTCAAACTGTTCCCACGCCCAGCAGGTGCACGAAGCGTTGGGTTCAGTAAGACAGTAACATGCCCAACCTTTGATATCCTCTAATCCAAATCATATATACCTCCACGTGAAAGTAACAGACATAACGTTTATGGTGGTGAATACATAGTGCAAGCTGCATATATGTTTGAGTTTTCTGTCACATTATTTTCCTTTTAATATTAAGTCAATGCATACAAATCCAGCACAAAGCAACCAACGTGACACATTTTGGATTTTGGTTCTTTCCTACCACAAGGTCGAGGGCAAATGCGACGCAGATGAACACCGAGGCAGGCTCAGCTGTAATACTATGGAATTACGTACATAGTAACGGCTTCTATTACACCAGGAATTTGCTATTTATGACTGGCAAACCATTAGTTTCTTATATTACGCAACAACTGAGACCCAATAATAAATCGCTAAAATGAGTCGGCGAAAACACATTGGTTTTCCATTATAGACGGAGTGTGACGCAGCGCGCGCCCCTCCAGAAACTAAGGGTGGCATGGCGGACGACCGAGAGCTTGGCACCTCCCGCTCGGCCAAATTCAGAAAACTAGCGACACTGAGAAACTGTGCAGCTACTAATCCAAGTGTACTGACTTCGGTGGGAAGTGGAGGAACAAGTGTTGTCCCTTCGGTCAGGAGGCGGCCACGATGCTGGCCAGCGGGAGGGCATACAGGAGAAAATGAGGACAGTGCAGAAGATATGGGGGGATATTTACTGATCATGTATGGATGGCAAGTGTTTAGATGATGAAAAAAAAAAAAAAAAATCGATTTGTTTTAGGTGAAAAATGGTAGGCGCTGGCTGAGTGGTTAGTGTGCGGGCCCAGTATTCACCGCGTGCTGGACGACGCGGGTTCGAATCCCCACGCCACCACCTGGGATTTTTCAGTCACCGCCGAGTGGCCTAAGATTACCCACATGCTGTCCTGAAGACCACCCTCTACCCGGACTCTAGAAGAAACCGTCCAAGTGAATCAAGAATGAGTTCCGGGGGGCAGCACGAGCCAAGAATTTATGGCGCCACTATAAAAAATGCCTGCGCTATGACAGGCTGGGGCCGACCACCAGGCCTCTGAAGAAAGCCTACCGGATTTCAAAGTTCGACTTCTATCTCAAAGGTAAAGAGTTTATTCTAGAGACTGACCACAAACCTCTGATATATCTTCACAAGTCGAAGTGCTCCAACGACAGACTGATGAGGTGGGCACTTCAACTGCAGAACTACCCATTCCGGTTGGTTCATCTTGCCGGCCGAGATAACATGGGGGCAGACTTCCTGAGTCGCTCCTTGTGAGGTGAACGTTTGCCGTTCCTCCTTGTCATTTCTTGTAGCTTATTGCGTTGTTTATATTTCGTGTTAGTTCAGTTTAATCTAAATACGGTAGATTTTTGTAAGGGGGCTTATGTGAGGGGTGAACCAATTAACACACACACACACACACACACACACACACACACACACACACACTGGTATTTACACTCGGGGTAGTTAGAAGGTTCGTGCTTCTGTTGATTGTTATTCGCTCCACCAGCAGTTGTGGTATTGATGCTTCGTCCACTCTGCCTTGCTTCGCCCGCCGTCTTGAGGCTTCCTCTGATGCAGTTACCGTCTCGTTCGGGCTTCACTCAGTCCACGTAGCGTCGAGACGAGTCGATCTCGGCTGGGTACGACCGTACGAGGAAGGAGCATCAAAGCGGAGTTAACCACTGCCCTGTCAGGACCTTGAGCGTCCAAGCACCTCCCTCTCACCTTTGGAGACAAGCAGACACGTGGACAACGGTCTGCTTGTGCCTCCCGTCCACCCTACCCGGTTCAGAAGTCTCCACGCCAGCTGACACTGCCTGTCCGTCTCACCGACTTACCCGTTGCTCTCACGTCACCAAGATCGGGTTCTCGGGTAGCTGCCATTCAACAGAGCCCGTAACTCTCCATCGAGTGACGTCTTCAAGGCGGCTGTTCTGCTGTCTTCCCTACACCCGAGGAACCACACTCGGCTGCCGGGTCGGGCTGCCGTGTCACCTGTGTCCTGTCTGGTCGAGACGACGGGAGTGTACTGGACTTATATTTATTATACATGCACTTACATTTGTTATATTTCCTTAGAAACCTGGTGAAGGTATAATCATACTTGGACTCGATTGGAGTAGGGGCCGACGTTCTCCTATCTTCAATCAGTCCTATTACCATATACTGAAATAGTTTCAGTAATGTTAAGTAAAACTATCTTTAATATTGAAAGGGCTTCAATTTTAGGATGCCAAGCGAATTTTTACTTAATGTTAAACGGCTTAAGTTTTAGTTAATGTTACATGATAAGTCAATTAAGTCGGAGTTTGCTTTGGAAAAAATGTGTAAACTGATATTTTAATTACGTGAACAATTTCTTGGAGACGACGAAGAAAAATCCGATAAATAACGATGATTGCTTCAGGATAAAAAGGAAAAAAAACAGGAAAACAAAAATGTAAGTCTTAAAAACGCAAAGTGTGCGGACAAAATAAACCTAAATAAACGCGGGATAAAATATACCGGGCCAAAAATACTAAAACTACGTACCTTTCTAAATTCCAAGAAACAATTTTGGGTCAGTAAACGTAGCAAACCAACCCTGACACTCCCGTAAACAAGAAGAATGGCGCGCACTCGAGAGGGAAAGCAGGGCACACAAAACACAGTCCTGTCTCTCGAGTGGAATCCAATCCCAGGTCGGCGTACCTCGTTGACGGAACACAAAGTAAACAAAGGTATCGGAACCCATCATCTCAATTACACCCACAATGGAGTGAGATACTGGAGGAGGAGGAGGAGGAGGAGGAGGGACGGTAGGGAATGAGGAGGCGGAGGAGAGGGAGAGGGGGGTATAAGTTGGTGTATCGGCGCTGGTGTAGGCATGCATCACCTCACTGACGGACATATGGTGAAGTGTCGCTATTTGTCGGGTATTGGACGGGGCCATAAACTTTCGGGACCATCGTGCCACGCCACCACAACAAGGGCCCCGCGCCTCCACTCCCTCCAGCCCCCAACACCGCGACAAAAGCCACCCACGACCATTGCTTCTGAGGTATAAAAGCCCGTCCTCTCCCGTAGGCCTTGTGCGACACCTCTCTTCTGTGTGGGGAGGAGCCGCGGGTCCATTGGCAGAGCGAGGGAATCATTCATGGATTAAAAAGTGTTTGGTGGAGTGGCGATCCCGCGGACAAAGGGAACAAGACTGCTGAGAGAGCGGGAAAGGGCCGTGGAGGGATGGGAAGGGAAAGGTAGAGAGAGAGGAGGAGAAAGAGAGGGTGAAGGATGAGGTAGATAGATAGATAAATAGATACAGAAAAATCCTAAACTAATCAAGAGGAAGAAATAAAGGCAAATAGACATGGATAGTTAGATAGAGATAAATCCTAACATACCCTATATAGAGGAAATTTAGGTAGATAGATGGTTATGTATACGTACGAAGATAGATAGATAAGTAGAAAGATAGATAGAACGATAAAAAAAATCCTAGCCTAGCCTAAATAGTGTGATGTGTGATGATCTTTTTTTACAACAAAGGAGACAGCTCAAGGGCACACACAAAAAAAGGAAACAATAATAAAAAAGCCCGCTACTTAATCGTTATGTACACAACTACTAAAAAAACTTACAATTAACAAGAGGTGTACACAGTCTATGCTTTAACTCTATACAACAAACGGATTGATACCAGTGACAGTGACAGTAAAATAAAAAAAAAGTCAATGTATTACTTCTTTTCATGTGACGAATAAACTAATACAGCATAACGGTACAGTGGAGTCTATTACAATTAAGTTCAGGAGAAGAAGTGGAAGAGGGAACAGATCGCATGAGTGTCAGCAGATGGGTAAATGAAAGGAATCTGTGGGTTAATTGATCTGATGAAAGGCGGCTAAGAGGGGAGGGAGAGAGGGAAAGAGAGAACGTGAGACTGAGAGAGAGGGGGAAAGGGGAAGAAGGGGGCAGAATTGAGGGGTTAAGGGTTATATTTTTAAAACATTCGGGGCCCAAGCACGTACATTTAACAAGGCTTTCGTAGGATTTGTGGGCATTTCGATGGATAGTTTTATGACTCTGGTTGTAGTTTGGCAAAGTTTCTGAACCATGAACGTAAAGAAACACTCATGGGGACGCATTTAATTAACCTCATTTACTGCCGTTAGAAATGATTGATGCAAGAGAAGGGAGCGTCTGAGAATAAGGCTATAAGACAAAGAGAGAAATGGTAAGAGGAATAGCAAACAGAGGAATAAAGGATTAACATGCAGAGAACACACACACAGACGGACACGAGAAAAAATAACATAAGAAGAGAAACGAGCGAGAAAAAAATTAGTGTTCCCTTGACCAACTCCCCTCCTCCTCCCCTCCCTCCCTCCCCCCTCCCCACTTTTATAAACGCTACTGTTAACATACATATCTATCTTTTTTAACGGGTCTGTAGAGTATTTTCAGCCCAAAAGGAACCGGGAGCCGTGCAGTATTTTTTCCCCCTTTTATATGCAATACAAGTTTCAGCTCAAAAAGAGACTGATATTTATAGTTTATTTTTCCTCTCCCCTTTTTTACGAGGCCTATAGTGTAGTTTCAGCTCACAAGGGATCGAATTCCATATAGTTTATTTTTGCTTTTTTTTTGAGGGCTGTATCGTGTAGTTTCAGTTTATACAGGATAGATATTTATAGCTACAATATATTTTTCCTTTTTTTACGAGTTCTATTGTGTTGTTTTAGGTCACAGAGAATTGATATCAAGACAGTTTACTTTCTCCTTTTCAGATATCTATAGTGTAGTTTCAGCTCTAAAGGGACGATATATACAGTTTATTTTTTCCCCCTTTCCTCTTTTTCAGCTCATCAGGGACCGATATCTATACAGTTTAGCTTCAGTTCTAATATATACAGTTTATTTGTTTGTTTTCTCTTTTTTTTTTCCTTTTTTTCAGCTCAGAAGGGACCGATATCTATAGTTCAGCTTCAGTTCAAAAGGGGCCGAGATTGCGTGCCGCCGAACCCTCCCGAAGCGAACGAAGGGCGGAGAATGGAGAGGAGGAAGGGAGAGGATTTAGCGTGATGGAGGCGCAGTCGTGTTTCCTCCAGGCGCCGGTTTTGTGGAGGGAAATTGGATTGATTCTTCTTTCCTCTTGAATAAACACGCGATTTTCTGCTCCCACAGTTACCGAGCGGCTCCTTCGTCCGTCCGTCTCTCTGTGTGTGTGTGTGTGTGTGTGTGTGTGTGTGTGTGTGTGTGTGTGTGTGTGTGTCTATACTTTTTGGTTCGTTTCTATCACCCTCCTCTCCCTCTCCCTTTCCCTCTCCCTCTCCCTTTCCCTTTCCCTCTCCCCCTCTCTCTCTCCCTCTGAACTAGGCGTGACCGGTCGGTGCGTCTCACAAGAGGGCGCCGACTAGGGTAGTAGGACGCGGCAAGACCTGAAAGGATTTGGCCAGATAGATAGGATAAGAGAGAGAGAGAGAGAGAGAGAGAGAGAGAGAGAGAGAGAGAGAGAGAGAGAGAGAGAGAGAGAGAGAGAGAGAGAGAGAGAGAGAGAGAGAGAGAGAGAGAAAGGGGATGGTGTTAAGGAGGGTTCGAAAATTTGAGACGAGAAATCCTTTGAGGAAATCCTTCTCAACGAGGATTACAGGATTGACTCCCGGCGCGTCCTCTGAGCACTGTTATGGTCTCCTGCCGACCCTCCGCGCCCCCCGCCCCCCCGTCCCACCGCGGCAGGAAGACAGGAGGTAGAAGAGTCCCCAAAGCCACCTGCCTCAATATTCTCTTTCTTCTTCCTCCTCCTCCTCCTTCTCATTTCGTCCACCAACAAAAATCTTGGTGGAGCGTCGGAGTGGGTGCCGTGGGGGCGGCGGGGGCGGGAGGGGGCGGCATAACAGCATCGTTGGTATTCGCCGCCGTGGCTCTAATAACTTGGTTGTTGTGGCCTCTTACTCGGCGGCCGCGGCGGCATTATTGTCTCCCGGCAGTCACTGGGGAGGTCGACATGATTCATTTGAGCACCACTGAATTCAAGAATGGAGGCCGCCACTTAATGGTCTGGTGGCGGGGGGCGGGGCGGGGGCCGAGGGGCGGGGCGAGCGCCGGGCCGGCCCCAATGGGCGGCGGCCCGCGGTCGAGGGCAGGCTGTGGGCGGAGCCTCGGCGGGCGACATTTAGAGAGGTGAGTGTGTGGGCCAAGCATCAGTCTGCCAGTGACAGGTGAGCTCTCGCACAACTCGCCATGATTCACGCCACGGGTATCCCCTTCTTCAACCCGCTGCTCAGCATGGGCGGCATGCCCTTCCCCTGGGCACTCCCGACGCAGGGGTCGCCGCCTAGCTCGCCGCCCTCCTCGCCTCTCTCCGGCACCAGTGTGTGGCACAGACCGCAGCCCGCCCGCGCTGCCTCCTTTACCATCGACGCCATCCTCGGCCGCCGCCAGCAGGAGGCAGAGCAGGCGGCGGGGCGCTCCCTCACCCTGCGGCGCGAGGAGCGACAGACCCGCCCAGCGCCCTACCCTGCGGTGGGCGGCGAGCAGCAGACGGTGAACAGCGGTGGGCACGGCGGCGGCAGCCAGGGTGCCTCGGCCAAGGCCAAGGTGAAGCGCGTCAGGACAATCTTCACGGCGGAGCAGCTGGAGCGGCTGGAGGCAGAGTTCGCCCGCCAGCAGTACATGGTGGGCCCTGAGCGGCTGTACCTGGCGGCGGCCCTCAGCCTCACCGAGGCCCAGGTCAAGGTGTGGTTCCAGAACAGACGCATCAAGTGGCGCAAGCAGTACATGGAGCAGCAGCACGCCAAGCTGGCCGGCTCCCACGACACCGCCGCTGACGACTCCCTCTCCCCGACGGACGGCACCTCGTCGCCGCCCCCTGAAGTGCCCGCCTCACCCGCCTCCCCCGCCAGCCCTGGAGACGCCGCCGAGGACCACCTAGAGTCCCAGCAGCAGCAACACCACCAACCACAGGCACAGCAGCAGCAGCAACAGACGGAGCGACAGAACAACACGATGGCGCCGCTGGCCGCCGCGCCCTCTTACCCAAGTTACCTCGCGGCAACCCTATCGGCGGCGTACGCGGAGCAGCAGAGCGAACCTGCCGATCTGACCACCTGCGGGGCCCGAGCCAAGTGAAGCGAGGCGCGGGCCGCCCCTGCATCCTGACTGTGAGAGTGTTGGCGTGTGCCGCGCCCTGCCCGACAAGCGGCGCTGACAGCAGTGGTTCCGGCGGCGGCGGCGGCGACAACGGAAGTCTTCCTTCAGTCCGCGCCCCGCCACCACCATGAAGGTGACCCTTGAACTCTGAGTGCTGGTGACCCGCCAAGGAGACAACCTGGCGGTCCTGCGTCTGGCGGCCTGCCTCACCGTGTACATATATGTATGTATCGCTGCCGGTGTGTGCGTGTGTGTGTGTGTGTGTGTGTGTGTGTGAGGGTAGCTCCCTGTTCCCGCGTCCCTCTACGATAGAAGGTTATCTAGTCTTTGTAATAAAAATATGAAGATAACAATGTGTTTCATGCTAACCTGCCAAGACACTCACGGCCCGTCCCCTGTGTGCCACTCTGCTGCAGGCGTGGCGGCCACACCCTCGCTGGCCTGACACCTCAGGCCGCCAGCCACCCCTGACACCTGATACCTGACACACACACACACACACACACACACACACACGTGCACGCGCGCGACCTATTTACACTGCCTTGCCGACATACACGCAACACTTTACACGCAATGATAGTGACGTCAAAAACTTTCTTAAAAAGGCAGAAACACTTCCTCAGTCTTCTAAACACAAACAAACCCACACAAACGTGCCGCATGCAGCAACCCTCTTGATATCACCTTACATAGTCACTCTTAATCCCTTGATCCTTCCTAAAAACAAAAGCTCTTCACCTTGAGGCTGACATATAACAGGTAAGGAAAAGGTTAATTTCTTCAAATACAGATCGTGCTTAAACAGGTAAATATGGGTGATAACAATATGACTATGAAACACCGTGAGATTTTCATTTACGCTGCATAAGAAAAAATCGCCCGGGGTTCATAATATTATGCTCTCTAAGACGGAACTTGTAATGCTCTGAGTAAAAGAACCCACGAGGGAGAGGATTAAAACAAGACATGCACCGCACCACGTCATGTTGGAAGGCTAAGTATGGCGAGTCGTGTACACAGTAATGACACGGACCGCGCCGTACGCCCCGACCCGCTCGTGACGGCGACAAAAAGGAGAAACAAGAGCGCCAGGAATTAGGGGCAAGAGACGGCCCCCCAAAAATAGACATTAGTGCCACTTACATCAAACACCTGAGCTTGATTGGCTCGACAGGTAATTAAAGAACTTAATCAACGCCGCGCGACCCGATTATGACACTAATTATCACATGAAAAGAAAAAAAAAGTAATATTGGAGTGTGACTTGAAAAGCGTGCAAATGAGGGAAGGCTAAATGAATCCGTTTTGCTTAATGTCAAAGGAGGGAAGCACAAGCAACAATTCGGATTTAGTCAGACTCGGGATCAATTTACGAAAACGATGAATTATGAACACCGGAACACACGCGGCGCCCGGCAATTGGATGCGTGTAACTGCATGGAAGCGGCTAATAAGACTCTGATTAATTGGCTCAAATTTAAGAAAGATAATGAATGCATTTAACTCGAGCACCACAACTTAGAGCAGTATTGTATTTTCACGCGTGCACTGATGACAAGTTACAAATCAAGTCAAGAGTGTGTGTGTGTGTGTGTGTGTGTGTGTGTGTGTGTGTGTGTGTGTGCTTCATGTGAGTGTATATCCGTTTGCTTCATAAAGTAAAGTAAATATTGGGGGTCCGGCTATAGCTGCGCGTGGCCTCAGTGCTCATCTCCGTCCCTTCACAGAGAACTTTAAAACCTAGCTGAGCCTGTTTGCCCGAACGATGAACTTGGCCACGGCATGACAAGAGACGGAAGATAAGAACACATGCGGATCTTTTACGGAGCAGCATACAGCATACTTCACCTCAACCAATCAAAATGGCATGCGTATACAATCGACCATTATACCGCTAGTTTGCGAAGTTATAAAAGCGTAATAGAATGCAAGCGGACATTTTACGGGACATCACATAGCACGGGTAGCCTCAACAAATCATAATGCCACGTAACACTATATATACCTACTCTATTGCGAAGTGCGTAAGTGCGTATATATAATCGTCCGCAACCAATATACTTTTTCAAATGGGTATAGGTATTTATTTTACTGATTAAACAGATACATGTAAACTTGATACCTTATAATAGTGAAAAGCTTAGGTAATAGTTATAGCGTAGGTAAAAGTTAACGTAGGTAATACTGTGTGTGTGAGTAAGTAGAAGTGCTGGTTAGCGAGTCACAAGTATAATGCATCGAGAGGAAGATATAGGAAAGAAAAAGAAACGTATATTGGAAAGAAGACGGGTGACTAATAGGGAGGGAGAGAGGGGGGGGGGGAGAAAAGCTGAGAGAGAGAGAGAGAGAGAGAGAGAGAGAGAGAGAGAGAGAGAGAGAGAGAGAGAGAGAGAGAGAGAGAGAGAGAGAGAGAGAGAGAGAGAGAGAGAGAGAGAGAGAGAGAGAGAGAGAGAGAGAGAGAGAGAGAGAAAAGAAAGAGAAAAATAACAGACAAAAACACAGACAAACAAACAGATAACAGATTAACAACCACACAGACACACAACCATCACAACCACCATAATCAACATCCCCAACCACCACCACCACCACCACCACCCAGTCATCGCACCAACACCATCATCATCATCACCACCACCACCACCATCACCAACAGCGGCAGCCACTCCAAAACAAATTAGAGCAAATTAATATAAAGTTCAGGAGGCTGCCGGCGGGGTGAATCTTGCCGAGGTGTTTCATTACCTCCACGAAAATTAATGACCGCTCCCTAATGAGTCCCGGCCGCCTCCGCCACGATGGAGAGAAGATGGAGAGAAGGAAGGAGGAGGAGGTGGAGGAGGGTGATGAGGATGGGGAAGAGGAGGAGAAAGAGGAGTGTGAGACGGGAGGGGAAAATGAGTGATTGGTTGGCGTGGAGAGAAGGAAGAGGAGATGGAGGAGGAGGAAGAGGAGAATAAGGAGGTGGAGGAGGGTGATGAGGAGTGGGAAGAGGAGGAGAAAGAGGAGTGTGAGACGGGAGGGGAAAATGAGTGATTGGTTGGCGTGGAGAGAAGGAAGAGGAGATGGAGGAGGAGGAAGAGGAGAATAAGGAGGTGGAGGAGGGTGATGAGGATGGGAAAGAGGAGGAGAAAGAGGAGTGTGAGACGGGAGGGGAAAATGAGTGATTGGTTGGCGTGGAGAGAAGGAAGAGGAGATGGAGGAGGAGGAAGAGGAGAATAAGGAGGAGGAGGAGGAGGTGGAGGAGGGTGATGAGGATGGGAAAGAGGAGGAGAAAGAGGAGTGTGAGACGGGAGGGGAAAATGAGTGATTGGATAGCATGGAGAGAAGGAAGAGGAGATGGAGGAGGAGGAGGAGGAGGAAAATAATGAGGAAGAGGAGGAGGATGGGAAGGAGAAGGAGAGTAAGACAGGAGGGGAAAATGAGTGATTAGATAGTATGAAGAGAAAGAAGAGGAAGTGGACGATGAGGAATAGAAGGATGAGAAGATAGATAACGATGAAGAGAAGGAGGAGGAAGAGGAGGAGAGTGAAAGTGAGATAGGAGAGAAAAATGGACAGAGGATGGAGAGAAGGAAGAGGATATGGAGGATGAGGAGGAAAATGAGAACATGAATGATGATGATGATGATGATGATGAAAATGATGAGTACGAGGAGAGTGAGACAGGAAGGGGGAAGGAAATATGGCTGATTGAATGTATATGGAGAGGAACAAATAGATAAGAAAAAAGGATGGAAGGAGAGGAAAGATGATGCGGAGGAGAAAGAGGAGAACTGAGGAAAAGGAAGAACAGACATAATAAAGTAGAAACGAAGAAAATGGAACTGGAGGAAAATGAGGAGGATAATGACCGAAGGAAGAGTAAAGAAGGAGAATGTCGGAGGGGGAGGAGGAGGAGGAGGAGGAGAGAATGGAGGTATAGCGGAGGAGGAAATAAAGACAGTGAAACAGAGGGAGAAGGGACAAGTGGAGGATAAATTTGGAATGGAGGAAAATGGAGAGAGAGGAAAAAGAAAGGAGAATGGAAGGAGGAGGCGGAGGAGGAGAGAATGGAGATAGCGGAGGAGGAAATGAGGACAGGGAAACAGAGGGAGGAAGAAGGGACAAGAGGAAGATAAATTTGGAACAGAGGAAAATGGAGAGAGAGGAGAAAGAAAGGAGAATGGAAGGAGGAGGCGGAGGAGGAGAGAATGAAGATAGCGGAGGAGGAAATAAGGACAGGGAAACAGAGGGAGGAAGAAGGGACAAGTCGAGGATAAATTTGGGACGGAGTAAAATGGAAAGAGATGAGAAAGAAAGGAGAATGGGAGGAGGAGCGTATCAAAGTATGAGGGGGGAAAGGAGATGGAGGTGGAGGAAAATGTGAGGATGGGAGAAACAGTAGGAGAATTAGAGGAATATAGCAAAGAAGGAGAGGATGAAGGTAGAGATGAGGATAGGATAACATGAGAAAGGGGAGGATAACGACGGCAAAGAAGATAGAAAGGGAGAGAAGGAAAACTATGAAAAAGTGAAGGTGAAAAGTGAAAGTGAAACGGAGAGTGATGAAGAAACGGGTAAAGGACAAGGAGAGAATGAAGGAGGAAGAGGGTAAAGAGAAGATAAGAGGGATAAGAATACGTGAAGATGGCTGGGACGATGGACCATGATATTAGATGAAGACAAGGATATGGAGCAGGGGGAAAAAGACGATGTAAATTAAGATAGGACAGCAAAGAGGATGTGAAGATAGATGGACAAAGACAAAATGAATGAGTCCTCTTTAAAGGCTGCAAGCAAAACTACAGCTCTCTTTTTGGCCACTATTCAGGAGCAGTAAGTAGCGGGGTTTTTTTTTTCATTATTGTTTTCATTTATTTTTACGCCCTTGCACTGTATCCTCTGCTGTAAAAAAAAAAAAAAGGTACAACAGACATTATGCCATCAACTAGTTTTTTGAAATAGTCTATCCTTTGTTTTGTGTTAGGTTTCAAATTGTATTACTTAGCGATAGCCTTAAGACGTATATATACCTAACCCCTGTAATAGATTTCTCGCTCTTGATATCATTGGTGGTTGAGAACTTGCGATTTCAAAAGGGAAAAATGAGGAAACCAGTTGAAATCGAAAGACAGTGAGGAGATAATATGGAAAAGATGGATGGAAATAAACTGAGAGATACAAAAATGAAAGCTAAATGTGATAAAGGAAAATAAATATGATGATTGATACAAAGAAACAGAGAAAATAATATAGCTTGGAGTGCATGCAATTTTAACAGATATAGATGGACAGACAGACAGAAAGACAGACAGATAGGTAGATAAACAGATAAACGGATATATAAATGCTAGACATGCGTGTATACATATTTATACATACAAAAAAACAATATATTCATAAATACATACACACATACAAACATATATACATGCATAAACACTTACAAACAGTAGAATGAGTAGTACGGTATTAGAAGACGTGGGATTAGATAAATAAAGTAACAGAGAGAGAGAGAGAGAGAGAGAGAGAGAGAGAGAGAGAGAGAGAGAGAGAGACTAATATCATATCAACCACTAACAACAATGGTTCATTTGATGCTACATTAATACATGCTCACGCTTACCCACGCGCTCACACACACACACACACACACACACACACACACACACACACACCATATTCTCTTTCTGTGTGTGTGTGTGTGTGTGTGTGTACAGATCTCTCTCTCTCACAGCACTGATCCACTGCATAAACAACCAACACTGTCTATCTGTCTGTCTGTAAGTCCGTCAGAGCGCAGCGGGGGAGGGAGAGACGGACGGAGGAGGAGGAGGAAGAGGAGGAGGACCTGTTAGTTCACCTGGAGGAAACTCATTAGCACCTGCCCACTCTTCCTCCCTAAACATACCTCAGATTTATTTTCTTTTACCTGCAGTTAACAATTTTTGGTTGTTGCTACCGCTACTACTACTACGTCTACTACTACTACTTCTACTACTACTACTACGTCTATTACTCTTACCACTATATTCTACCGGTATTTCTTCTAGTACCATAAGAATAACAACAGCTGCTACTACTACTACTACTACTACTACTACTACTACTACTACTACTACTACTACTACTACTACTACTACAACCACGAACACCAGTAAAGCGCACTCCCAAATATAATGCAGGAATATATTAAGACTCCGAAAAAGGAAAACAATTAATTAATATACCTGGATATGGAAGGTTAATAATGTTGCGTGATAATGAATAGAATGATTTGCTTAATTAGGCTCAACGTTTTAAAATAATACAACATTTAATTATCCGTCCATCTTTTCGCTCCGTCTCTTTTTTTTAGTTTTTTTGCTGTTTTAATGTAGGGAATAATTTGTATGATGTGCTTGAGAGTAAATATGTACAGCAAAAATCGTTCACTTTTTATTTCATTATTATTATTATTATCAAGGACGCAGGAAACAGACAAATGAACATCGAGGCAGGACACAATACAGCGATCGAGGCAGGACACAATACAGCGATCGAGGCAGGACACAATACAGCGATCGAGGAAGGACACAATACAGCGATCGAGGAAGGACACAATACAGCGATCGAGGCAGGACACAATACAGCGATCGAGGAAGGACACAATACAGCGATCGAGGCAGGACACAATACAGCGATCGAGGCAGGACACAATACAGCGATCGAGGCAGGACACAATACAGCGATCGAGGCAGGACACAATACAGCGATCGAGGCAGGACACAATACAGCGATCGAGGCAGGACACAATACAGCGATCGAGGCAGGACACAATACAGCGATCGAGGCAGGACACAATACAGCGATCGAGGCAGGACACAATACAGCGATCGAGGCAGGACACAATACAGCGATCGAGGCAGGACACAATACAGCGATCGAGGAAGGACACAATACAGCGATCGAGGCAGGACACAATACAGCGATCGAGGCAGGACACAATACAGCGATCGAGGCAGGACACAATACAGCGATCGAGGCAGGACACAATACAGCGATCGAGGCAGGACACAATACAGCGATCGAGGCAGGACACAATACAGCGATCGAGGCAGGACACAATACAGCGATCGAGGCAGGACACAATACAGCGATCGAGGCAGGACACAATACAGCGATCGAGGAAGGACACAATACAGCGATCGAGGCAGGACACAATACAGCGATCGAGGCAGGACACAATACAGCGATCGAGGCAGGACACAATACAGCGATCGAGGCAGGACACAATACAGCGATCGAGGCAGGACACAATACAGCGATCGAGGCAGGACACAATACAGCGATCGAGGCAGGACACAATACAGCGATCGAGGCAGGACACAATACAGCGATCGAGGTAGGACACAATACAGCGATCGAGGCAGGACACAACACAGCGATCGAGGCAGGACACAATACAGCGATCGAGGCAGGACACAATACAGCGATCGAGGCAGGACACAATACAGCGATCGAGGCAGGACACAATACAGCGATCGAGGCAGGACACAATACAGCGATCGAGGCAGGACACAACACAGCGATCGAGGCAGGACACAATACAGCGATCGAGGCAGGACACAATACAGCGATCGAGGCAGGACACAATACAGCGATCGAGGCAGGACACAATACAGCGATCGAGGCAGGACACAATACAGCGATCGAGGCAGGACACAATACAGCGATCGAGGCAGGACACAACACAGCGATCGAGGGGATCGAGGCAGGACACAATACAGGGATCGAGGCAGGACACAATACAGCGATCGAGGCAGGACACAATACAGCGATCGAGGCAGGACACAATACAGCGATCGAGGCAGGACACAATACAGCGGCTTGTTCAAAATACATTACTGATAAGAATAAGATTATCATCCACAATAACAATAATAATAAAAATGATGATAACAGCCGAAGGATGTAAAAACAGCAGGAAAAGCAAACGAGAGAACCCAAGTAAAATAATCTAACAAATAACTCATCTCCATATTCAAATAAATAATTCTCTTATCATCGTTACTGGATAATAACCTAGTCACTGCATCATATTCAATAGAAAAGAACTACGAGCATAAAAAAATATATAATCATCGTAAAATACATATTGCTATACACAACTAGGATGAAGGAAGAAAGAGTTGCAATAAACGGTAAACTTGATAGGGGAAGAAATATACTGGTGATGGAGTTTCGTACATGGAGACCGCCATTACCGAAGCTACATAAAGAACCAATAAATAAATAAATGAATAAACAGCGATAGAAATAAATGAATGACTGAAAAAATAAATAACAAACAAATATGAATAAAAGCAGAAAAAGTGTAGAAAGCTTCGATACCACAGATAGAACTTACAGAAAACCCAAACGAATGCAAACACAAACAGACACACGCGAGCAAATTTTACCTTCCATACTTCGTCAATGAATAAGCTGCAAACAGGTCCCTTAATGGGTGCATAAGTGAAACAGCGACCGCCATAAAAAGGTGCATAATTAGATAGCTGGTGATAGTTTCAAAGTTTTCTCGCGGGCGTGTCTGTCTGATAATGGCTTTTAAATTGCTTATGAATCATGGATGTGTGCGTGCGTGTGTGTGTGTGTGTGTGTGTGTGTGTGTGTGTGTGTGTACCCAGCAGGTAGACTAATAGATGAATACAAACGTGTGTGTGTGTGTGTGTGTGTGTGTGTGTGTGTGTGTGTGTGTGTGTGTGTGTGTGTGTGTGTGTGTGTGTGTGTGTGTGTGTGTGTGTGTGTGTGTGTGTGTGTGTGTGTGTGTGTGTGAGGGATAATAATGCTAATGACTACTGGATTGGGGTGTGTGGGACTGGATGAAGGAATGGAGGGGCGAGGGGGGGGGGTGAGGACGGAGGCAGGAAGGAGGGGAGTGGCAGATGGAGAGAGAAAAATGAGAAGTGGAAGATACCGGGATACCAGCATGAGGAGGAAGGGATGAAAGCAACAAAACAAAACAAAAAGACGAGAAAATAAGAAAAGGTATGAAATTGGAGATAAAATAAAACGAAGAGAGATACGAAGAACAAGGACGAGGAGAAAGAAGGAGTACGAAAGGAAGAAAGGAAGGAAGAAAGAAAAGAAGGAAAAGGACGGTAAGGAGTGAAGAACATCTACAGAAGAGAGACGAAAAAGGAAACGGACGAGAAGGGATGAACGAAACTGAGGAAGAAAGAGAAGGAAAAAGGGGAGAAAGGAAATAGAATGCAAAGGAGGGAGGGAAGGAAGGAGGGAGGAGGGAAGCACACCAACAGAAGATAAACATACGATACAAAAGAAGAAAAGGACGAGAATGAGAGATGGAAGAAGGGAGGGAAGGAAGGGGAAACGGAAGGGAGCGGAGAGGAGGAGGGAAGGAGGGAGGGAAGGAAGGGGAAACGGAAGGGAGCGGAGAGAAGGAGAGAAGGAGGGAGGGAAGGAAGGGGAAACGGAAGGGAGCGGAGAAGAACACCTGCCGGGCTGCACCTGATTGGCTGAAGCCCACATGTGGATTATCTCATAGCCACAAGACTCCTCCAGTGGTGCCATCCATTCATCATCCACCCGTGTGTGTGTGTGTGTGTGTGTGTGTGTGTGTGTGTGTGTGTGTGTGTGTGTGTGTGCAACAAAAAAAATTACTTATCATCGCCTCCATCTTGCTCTTGACACCTTCACGGCTCCCTTGCTCCATCATCATCATCATCATCATCATCATCATCATCATCATCATCACCCATTCATTGTTTTTTCATAACATACGAATATAAGATTTATGTTATTGTCAGACATAGATAGATAAACAAATAGATAGGTAAACAGATAGAGAGAGAGAGAGAGAGAGAGAGAGAGAGAGAGAGAGAGAGAGAGAGAGAGAGAGAGAGAGAGAGAGAGAGAGAGAGAGAGAGAGAGAGAGAGAGAGAGAGAGAGAGAGAGAGAGAGAGAGAGAGAGAGAGAGAGAGAGAGAGAGAGAGAAAATATCCAGGTATGGCTTCTGAACACCTGTCGGACAACTTTTCCTTCCCTCTCCCTTTCTCTCCTTCCTCCTCTCCCTCCCCTCCTCTTCCTCTCCCTACATCACCGCCACCTTTTCCTCGTTATCATTTGTCATCAAACCAAACGTTCCTCCCAGCACACGATAAGTCACGCAAATGAGTTAGCAATTTAGTCAGCACGTCAGCGTTTGCGTGAGTTAGGTTTTTGGTGAGTTTGAAGAGAGTAGAATCGTTCTTGAGTCATGTCTTCTGTGAGTCAAAGGAAGGTCAGTGTATAAACGTTTGTGTGAGTCAGGCGTTCGGTGAGTCAGAGGAAAGTACAAAAATAAGCTATTGTGTGAGTCATGTTTTCGGTGAGTCACAGGAAATTCAGGTAATAAACGTTAGTGTAGGTCATGTCTTCGAGGTGAGTCAAGGGAAAGTCAATGTATAAACGTTATGTGAGTCAGGTCTTCGGTGAGTCAGAAAAGTCAGTGCATTAAAGTTCGTGTGAGTCAGGTCTGCTGTGAGTCAGAGGAAAGTTAGTGAATAAATAAATGTATGTTGTGTTTTCAGTGACCCAGAGGAAAGTTACTGTATAAACGTTTGTGTGAGTCAGGGGTTTGGTGAGTCAGAGGAAAGTTACTGTATAAACGTTTGTGTGAGTCAGGGGTTTGGTGAGTCAGAGGAAAGTTACTGTATAAACGTTTGTGTGAGTCAGAGGAAAGTTACTGTATAAACGTTTGTGTGAGTCAGGGCTTTGGTGAGTCAGAGGAAAGTTACTGTATAAACGTTTGTGAGAGTCAGAGGAAAGTTACTGTATAAACGTTTGTGTGAGTCAGGGCTTTGGTGAGTCAGAGGAAAGTTACTGTATAAACGTTTGTGTGAGTCAGGGCTTTGGTGAGTCAGAGGAAAGTTAATGTATAAACGTTTGTGTGAGTCAGGGCTTTGGTGAGTCAGAGGAAAGTTACTGTATAAACGTTTGTGTGAGTCAGGGCTTTGGTGAGTCAGAGGAAAGTTACTGTATAAACGTTTGTGTGAGTCAGGGCTTTGGTGAGTCAGAGGAAAGTTACTGTATAAACGTTTGTGTGAGTCAGGGCTTTGGTGAGTCAGAGGAAAGTTACTGTATAAACGTTTGTGTGAGTCAGGGCTTTGGTGAGTCAGAGGAAAGTTACTGTATAAACGTTTGTGTGAGTCAGGGCTTTGGTGAGTCAGAGGAAAGTTACTGTATAAACGTTTGTGTGAGTCAGGGCTTTGGTGAGTCAGAGGAAAGTTACTGTGTAAACGTTTGTGTGAGTCAGGGCTTTGGTGAGTCAGAGGAAAGTACTGTATAAACGTTTGTGTGAGTCAGGGCTTTGGTGAGTCAGAGGAAAGTTACTGTATAAACGTTTGTGTGAGTCAGGGCTTTGGTGAGTCAGAGGAAAGTTACTGTATAAACGTTTGTGTGAGTCAGGGCTTTGGTGAGTCAGAGGAAAGTTACTGTATAAACGTTTGTGTGAGTCAGGGATTTGGTGAGTCAGAGGAAAGTTACTGTACAAACGTTTGTGTGAGTCAGGGCTTTGGTGAGTCAGAGGAAAGTTACTGTATAAACGTTTGTGTGAGTCAGGTCTTTGGTGAGTCAGAGGAAAGTTACTGTATAAACGTTTGTGTGAGTCAGGGCTTTGGTGAGTCAGAGGAAAGTTACTGTATAAACGTTTGTGTGAGTCAGGGCTTTGGTGAGTCAGAGGAAAGTTACTGTATAAACGTTTGTGTGAGTCAGGGCTTTGGTGAGTCAGAGGAAAGTAAGTGAATAAACGCTTGTGTTAATCAGGTCTTCCGTGAGTCAGAGATGCAAGAAATTTCCTTCGTGAGTCTGCAACACATTCTGACGAAAGATTAAACCACAACCTTTAATGCAAAAGAATAATAAATAAATAAACTTAGTTCTTGCGTATCTTCTTAATTCTTGAATCTGGAATTTTTATGTAGACGAGTTGTCAAAAGTACAATAAAAATTAAGAAGTACCGACAGGCAGGCGATGGCTAAGTGTTCAGTGCACGGGCGCTGTGCCCTGGAAGGCAAGGAGATAAGCGTGGGCTCCGAAAGACACTGGCCTTGGTCTCGAGTTGATGACGTCAAAACCTGAAATTCCGCCTACTTTTTTGACGTCATCAACTCGAGACCCACGCCAGTATCTTTCGGAGGCCTCGGTTCAAGTCCCGCCCGCCTCTACAAGCTGACAATTTTCAGTCATCGCTTAGTGGGTTAGGACGACCCACATGTTGTCCTGATGACCACTAATCAACCCTGACTGTAACGAAGCTCTCTAGAGAGGATCAAGTTAAGTTCTGGGGGGTAGCATGAGCCTAGTAAGAAGGGCGCTACTGTAAAACATTTATATATATATATATATATATATATATATATATATATATATATATATATATATATATATATATATATATATATATATATATATATATATATATATATATATATATATATATATATATATATATATATATATATATATATATATATATATATATATATATATATATATATATATATATATATATATATATATATATATATATATATATATATATATATATATATATATATATATATATATACATATATATATATATATATATATATATATATATATATATATATATATATATATATATATATATGACACAATCCTTATTTCCTCCTATCTTCATCATTAAATTTTCAACCATTTGCTGAGCGAGAGAAGACACCACACGGACACAAGTATACATGCTCACTTTCAGCGTCCTCATAAGATCCTCTTGACGTGTGCTTTGGTGTCCTGTGTATTCGAAGTCCCTTGACATGAACGGTACGAACTAAAAACTAGCCACACAGCCATGTATCTCATCGCCTTTCGATATATGGAACCTATACAGGTTGTCGGTGGCTAACGCAATATTCCCTAACTTTGCTGTCTCAGTATACAACACAGGCAGCAAAACCACTAAATCCTTATAGCTTGCTGTCGCCATAAACCTCGCGACCTTCAACTGGGTGAGAAGATAATAATAACACGAACACCAACGCCCACGTGCGGCGGCTGGCATATATAGTCTTCAGTTGTGTTTTCCCTGAAGTGTGCTGTGTCGAGTGTTGCCGCGGAGCACGGGTTTCACGGAACGGATCAAATCATTCAATGTGACACGTACCCAAAGCATGTTTTTCCGTCGTATTTGCAGTGCTGGGTCCATGCAACGCCCTGTGAATTTCCTGGCTCAGTAATATACATAAACAAGAAAAACAGTTGGATGCTAATGAAAACAAGTCGCTTTTACATGCTTTTTATTGACATTTTATTGACAGATTTTAAAGGAGGCATACGAGGTCTGTCGCCTGAACACTTGCCAATCAGTTCTACACAGTGCCAATCACGTGCCAAAAAGTGCGTCGTTGTGGCACCAAAGACAGAAGAAGGAGCAGAAGGCCACGTTGAAATTTATCGTGACTTAGGAAACGAACGCTAAGTTTCGTATGTCTTTTATGATCTTTGTTTTTGTTTTTAATTCATTGTACATGTCGTATGTTCTAATTATTATTATTATTATTATTATTATTATTATTATTATTATTATTATTATTATTAATAATATTAATATTATTATTAATATTATTATTATTATGAATATTATTATTATTAATACAATTATTATTATTTTTAATTACTATTATTATTATTATTATTATTATTATTATTATTATTATTATTATTATTATTATTATTATTGTCATTGTTATTATTGCGGATGTCCTGCACTTGTTGATTAATTAAACAGGCCACACGTGCGCTCTGTGACTGTTATTTTATTGCATTTTTGTCGCCAATAAACACCTGAATGCGAACGTGTGTGCGTGTGTGTGTGTGTGTGTGTAATTCACCACGGTCTGATCACGAGTTGAGCTCGCTTTCGCCAGCAGGTACCCTCCCGACACGAGCAAGTGCATGCTCATTATCGTCGATCTCTGGGTACTGCCAGGACCTCACACACCACACACCCCATCCCCCTTGCTCAAGGGGGGACAGTAACCACTCCTAGTCAACGGAAAGAATCCGGCCTGAGCGGGGCTCGAACCGCCGCCTGTTTGGCCGTGAAGCCTTGCAGCGCGGCGCTCTAGCCGATTAAGCTACCGGAGCGGGGTGTGTGTGTGTGTGTGTGTGTGTGTGTGTGTGTGTGTGTGTGTGTAAATTTTCCAACGCACACAGCTTAAAATTAAAATGAGGAAAAATTAACTGGCCAATTGCGAAATTCGGACCCCCTTAATGTGCATTATATCATAACACATTATTTCAGAGTAAATGAAATTAATATCGGCCTCCAGCATTCCATTTGAGGAAAATTTGTAGTTGACTATCACGGAAAATGGATAATTTCGTGTTAACTGTGTCGGCGTTATAATAAATCATGTCGCTTTTGATTCCAGAAAGCAGATTTGATAGTCAATATATGTACTATATGTATTATATTATATTTTATATATATATATATATATATATATATATATATATATATATATATATATATATATATATATATATATATATATATATATATATATATGAACTTCAGTATCTCTTTTTATCTTTATTACTATTATAATAATATTAATAACAATAACAACAACAAAAACAAAACAAAGACAACAGTAACAATAACAATGAAAAAATAATACGAACAGTAATCATAATAATCATATAATAATAGATATAATAAATAAAATTGATATTATAATTATATAAGGAAGGAGGATGAGTCCAAATATCTTGGTCACTCTTTCCCACACCGTTGCGGGGAAAATGAAACTCTAAATATAAAGAATATTCACATCTACTTGACGAAAATATGCCACGACGTATCTTCCGGTGCCGGTGCGGCATAGTCGCACAATTATTGCCCTAAAATACTTATAATGCGTGTGTCGAAAACTTGCTCTTTTTTTAGTGAACACGTATTGGGAGCCTTAGTTTATATGTGTGAAGACTTGATCAATTAACATATATCCCCAGAACGCATCCATCCCCTCCCCCCCTTACATGATCACAACCACAGTCTTGATCTTGACGCAGCTGGTGGTGGTTACATTCAGTCTGATGGGCAGTTCCTCAGAGTCGTCAGCATGCCACGGTAATAATGAGCAAGCTTTTTACCGAGGAGGGGACTAATTGTGGCGGGTGGCGGCGCCTCCCCTCCACGGCCCTTTCACGGCCTTCCGGGTGTTGGGTCTGTGTGGCGAGCTATTGATTTATTCTTCACACGTTCACACGCAATATATTCTGGATAAAGAGCAACCCTCTCGCCAGCACTTAGGCTACTCGGGATCTCTGGGCTTACGGGGAAATTAATTGGTTGTTAAAATTTTGCACATTTTTAAAACACAAAGTTCCGTATGAAGGTATAAGCCAAGCAGTTTGTATGTGCCGAAATGAACATGAAGTAAGAGATGATACTACAGAAATCATCCATCTTACTGTGTTCCGATGTGAAGTGAAAACTGGGAAAGAACCGCTGAAATAATAAGAGTAAAAATGACAGCAACAGTAGCAGTAGTAGTAGTAGTAGTAGTAGTAGTAGTAGTAGTAGTAGTAATAGTAGGAGTAGTAGTAGCAGTAGTAGAAGTAGTGGTAGTGACGAGGTGGTAGGGTGCAGAGGAGTCAGAAAGTCTTTGGGAACAAGAGACGCCTGGCTTTGTGGAGGCTGTGGTTAGCTGGCGTGCTGCCTCCCGAGTGACCTTCCAGGGGGGCGAGGGGGTGAGGGGGGCGCAGGGGGCAGCAGGGTAACAGATCACAACAATAATCTCACCACAATAACATCATCGAAAACATCACTCCAGCCCGTGACACTTATTGCCTCCCACAATAACCACATCAATAAAAATACCCGCGGTGTATTTCCCCGGTAAATATGTCCTTTTTGACGAGGGCAGCTCGGTAATATGAAGCAATATCTTGGGCGGCGAGAGACTGGCCCCGTGCCCGCCCTCTCCCGCTCCCTCCACCCCCGGCGCCTTTGTTCCTCGCAGGACGCGGTTGTGATGACGCAAATATTAGTTGTAGTGTGCGTTATGAACATCAATTTGCCCTCCCCATGGACGATTCCTTTGTCTGAGCTCAAAAGCGCGGGAATAATCTGTCGGGAACGTTAAGTGTTGCCATACGCCGCGCCTCGCATTTCCAGGACCGCTCCGCTCTGCTCTTCGGGAAAACGCAAGTAGCACAATTCATCACTTCGTAACACGCATGGAATTGACTATAACCTAAGACAGACTGGAGGGAATACGCAGAAGACGCCGGTAGACCTAATAACGCAGTGAAATGATGAAAGGAAAGCGGATAGACGACAATACCCTTCTTTTTTGTCCTCCCGAGTGGCGGCTCCGGCATATTACAGCTGATCCGTCAATATTATGACCCCCCTAGGCCCTAATTGCTTCAGAGTGACAAGTCGAGGTTTTACCAATGGGATTATTTATTGACCAGCCCCACCTCTTGCGTCCCTTCTCCTCCGCAAGAATGAATACGTGAGGAGGGAAGGGAAAGGAAGGGGAGGGAAGGAAGGGCAGGCGGAAGGGGAGGGATGAAGAGCGATGGAAGGCAGATGGAGACAAAAGCTTATATCCCTTGTTTGGCTTAAGAAGGAAAGTGAGCATCGCCTTATTTCGTCAAACGTTTTTCCTCCAGCTAATATTTAAGTACCGGACAATAACATAACGGCTCCTGTAATAGCGACGAAAGAGGAATTTATATAAAACGGTAGATGAAAGGACAGAGAAGAGGGGGAGAGGGAAAGAAAGAAAGAGATACAGGGACGGAGAGAGAAGAGAGAGAGAGAGAGAGAGAGAAGCGAATAAAGCATGAAATACCCTCTGTTATTGTGTTCTCGGAAGCCTCTAGTCCCCCTGTCCCCCTCACCCTCCTAACCCAACCCCCCCACACTCTTTCCCTCCCTCTCCCTCCCTCTCCCTCTTCACCGTAAGGCCTCCTCTCTTCTCTCCCTCCATTATCTCCCAGTAGCCTACAATGCCTGCCTCCCTTCGTGCCTCTGATTCTCCCCGCTTACTCTTCCTCGCCCGACACCATTACTCCTCAAAACAGCATTGGTCACAGTGGTGCTCCTATTGGTAGACCCGGTTCAGCTGCTCCCCCAATGACACGCTCGCACCCACGGCACCCAAATGTACTGTGGTGCCTCCCAGGGTGACGATGAAACCCGGAGTGATACCCGACCCTGTGTGTGTGTGGGGGGGATGAGGGGTATGGGTACTTGAGGATATTAAAAGAATGAATGGGTTGGTATTGTACAGAGTGGTGGATTTTATGACTCTCTCTCTCTCTCTCTCTCTCTCTCTCTCTCTCTCTCTCTCTCTCTCTCTCTCTCTCTCCTTGAAAACTTACCTTTGATGATGGCTTTTTCTTGGGCAAGTTCCGTTTAGTATCAAGTTAAAATGAGGTTGGAATCTTGATGGTCCTCCTCCTCCTCCTCCTCCTCCTCCTCCTCCTCCTCCTCCTCCTCCTCCTCCTTTACTTCTTTTCTCCTACTTTCATTTCTTCTTTCCCCAGTTTCCTTGTTTTCTATCATCTTTAATTCCATTGTTTCCTCTGCGTGTTTTCTATATTTTTTTTCGCTTTCTTCAGACTCCTCTCTCTCTCTCTCTCTCTCTCTCTCTCTCTCTCTCTCTCTCTCTCTCTCTCTCTCTCTCTCTCTCTCTCTCTACTATCATATACTTCGAGACAATTAAATCTGACGCCAAATTAATGCTTCCTCCTCCTCCTCCTCCTCCTCCTCCTCCTCCTCCTCCTGCTTCTCCATTTCCCTTTTCTTCCCTCCTATCCTTCCTCCCATCTTCGCCTGACGGAAGGGAATTAGCCAAGGGAGAGAGAGAAGGGAGTAAGCGAGGGAGTAAGTGAGGGAGTAAAGGGGAATGAGGGAGGGAAGGAGGGACGGAGGAAGGGAGGGAGGGAGGGAGAGCCTCAGCGTGTCCCCAAATAAGTGGAAACACCAGACAATTCAAGACTAAACGGCCATCAAGGAATTTAATTTACTTTGTGGGTGGAAACGCTAGGGTCGTGTGGAGGGGGGGAGGGGGAGGGGGAAGGAGGTGGAGTGGGGAGAGAGACCAGAGAGAGAGCGAGAGAGAGAGAGAGGGGGGGGGGGGGGTTCGAGGGTTAGAGGCGCAAGTCTTTGATGTTGAGGATGGAGGGATGGAAGCTTTTCTCTCCCAGATATTTTGATGTACAGCAACGAGGTAATGGAGGGCTGGAGGCAACTATACGGAGGTGGGGGGGAGGGGGTGGGGGAGGGGAGGAAAGAAGGGTTATTGGAGGAGGGCTTTCTCTCCGAAGTGGAAGGGCGCGGGAGGGAAACGAGGGCGAGGAGGAGGGAACGAGATGGAGGGAAAGGAAAGGTAATTGGAGGGGCGTTCTCTCTCCAGTGTGGAAGGATGGAGGAGACCCAGACCCAGAGAGAGAGAGAGAGAGAGAGAGAGAGAGAGAGAGAGAGAGAGAGAGAGGAAAACCTGAGAGCAAGAGCAGAACGTAATCGAGAGAGCAAGGCATTCTGAGTTCATTGTTTTGGGACGCCGAGAAAGTTTGGTATTTCGCAATTTGGTGGAGGTAGTGAGGTCCCGGCGGCGCGGCGTGAGGCAGACAAACGCGGCCCGGCAAACAAATGCAAGCGAGCTAAGTAAACAGGCGCAGCGCAACAGACAAAGGCGAGCCCAAGCACCGGCAGACAGCGCCAAACAAATGCTAAGTTGCAGGAGGAAGAGCAAATTAACGGAACTGAGACGAGTAAACTTTAGGAATGGAAACTACCGCCGGGAATCGAGGAGGGAGCGGGGGTGTGGAGGAGCCAAGTAAACACGCGCTGGCGAGATCAACAAATTGGACTTAGCCGAGCGAGTCACAGAAGAGAAAATAAAGGTACTAATTGGTGTAAACAAACTATGGAGGTGGTGACATTCAGACGGAACAGGTAAAAATAAGAGTAAATAAATGATGTAAAAAACTATTGTGATCCATACGACAAACAGCAGAGGTCGTGACATTTAAACGTTAAAAGTGAAAAACATCGTAAACTTATATATATCCAAACAACAACAGCAATACACACGAGACCATGGAGAAGCAAACAGACGGAATATGAACAACCGAAGTTAAGTATATGATACATTTAAAGAGGTACAAATAACTACAATTTCTATACGGCAAACGAAAGTGACCACAATCAAGATAAAACCACAAAACCAAAAGGAAATCAGAGAAACACAACTCCGTAGATACGAACAAAAATCAAATATAATTCACTCGACAAGAATAAAGAAAACGAATAGGATATCAATTCAAGTTTTTGCCTTATTCAATATTAAAGTCAAGGCACTCACAAAGGACATAGTAGGGGCAACTCAGACCACCATATGACCTTTGACCGGAATGGACCATATTAGCAAACATTTCGGGACTTACACAATACACACGCGTTCGTAGAAGTTGTGGGCATTTCCATGGGTAGTTTTATGAGCCTAGTGATAGTGTGACAAGGCTTCTGCACCATGAACGTGAAAAACAATCATGAGAACGCGACTCCATCTCCTCCGTGACCTTTGGAAATAATTTTATTGTCAGCCAAAAGTGTCTGAGAACAAGGGCCTTTAAATTGCAACGCTTACGTCACTCTATCACTCATGCATGACCTGTGAACCCGTACAGAATTAGGAAACGAGTGAAAACGCAAAAACAAAAAAAAACAAAAAAAACAAGACGAAGAGAGAGAGGGAGGGAAAGAGATAGACAAAGACAAACAAGATCAAGCACATAAAAACACAAAACAAACAAACGGGAAACAGGAACAAAACACAAACAGCATCACAACATCAACGGAAACAAAACACGAATACAAAGAGACAGAAAAACGGACAAACTGAGATAGTGAGACAGTGAGATAGTGAGACAGTGAAGCAGGAGCAGCGTACAGAGGAGGAGGAGGAGGAGGAGGAGGAATGAGTAGGAGGAGACGAGTGAGAGGCAACGAGAGAGAGAGAGAGAGAGAGAGAGAGGAGGTAGCGCAACACAATGCAAATATGAGGTGGAGGGAAGGACAAGTATGCAGGAGCGAGGTAATTGTCTAAAGTCTCTGACACGAGTGGTTAGCAGGCTCAATCTGGAGAGAGAGAGAGAGAGAGAGAGAGAGAGAGAGAGGAGTGGGTTGGTGATATGGTTTAAAGGGAGAACATGTAAGATAAGACTAACGTGTGTGTGTGTGTGTGTGTGTGTGTGTGTGTGTGTGTGTGTAAAGTGTCACAAAAAGAATAAAAAAGAAAGAAAACAAATAGTGTGTACCTTAAAACATACACATACGTACACATAAGTAACTTTTCTATGTGTATATCTATCCGTCTGTATGTATATATGTGTATGTATGTATGTAAGTATGTATGTATGTATGTAAACGTGTACGTACTCATAAATATGTGTAAGTGTGTATTCATATGCGTCACTACTATCCAAAACACACACACACACACACACACACACACACACACACACACACACACACACACACGTCATCTCATTACCTCTCAGTGTGTGCCGGAAGAGCTTCCAACACAAATGAAAATTCCTGAATATACCGTCCCTGGCACACACCCCGAGGAGAGAGAGAGAGGGAGAGAGAGAGAGAGAGGAAAGGGAGGAGGAAAGCAAGCGAGAGGAAGGGGAGGGAAGAGTGAGGGAAGAAGAGCTGCGAAGAGGGAGAAAATGAAGGGTTTAAAAGGGCGAGGGAGTTCGGGGAGAATGGAAGATGGTGTGAAGGAAGGGAGAGAAAAGGAAAGACAGAGTTATTGGGAATGAACGATGAAAGAGGAGAGAGAAAAAGGAGGGAGGGAAGACTAAGGGAAGGAAAAAGAAAAACTGGAGGGAAAAAAGGAGTCTGGGTGGTGTGTAAGGCTAGAGGAAGAAAAAGAGAAGTCGTGAGTTGAAATGCAGTTGGTTAGGAAATGAAAGCGAAATATCTAAAGACATGCTACATTTTTTTAGACAAGTCCCGTTTTGCACTACCATTACTACTACTACTACTGCTACTGCTACTACTACTACTACTACTACTGCTACTACTACTACTACTACTACTACTACTACTGCTAATAAAATAATAAATTCGAATAACCTGGAGCTCCGCGCGTTCAAGTATCAATAAGTTCGGAAATACACTTCATCACAATTTTAATAAAGGTCGACGTGATTTATATTTCATTACAAGACGTACTCAGATATATTAATTCATTTTATACAACCCGGTTTATCAATATTACACGGTTCACGTATTTAACAAGGCCTGACTAACCTTTCTTCTAAGTGTTATATCTTGTTATGTAGTTAGTTGATTCGAGCAGTTGATTCGAAGCTCCGAGCAAGGCGCAACGATCCTGGAGCAGCTTCTGGGCCGGCATTCCTTGAGCTGGAGTTACCGAGGCTTCATGAATCGCTTCGGATGCTTCATGAACCGGGTGCCTCGAGTCTGGCAGCGGTATTTTTCCCACCTCCTCACACACTAATTATTGTCGGCCCTTTTTACGGCCTCGTCATAATTACAGCATTCTGGTCCGCCCATCATCTTGTCGCCGCTCCTGCAACACGGAAAATTCGCCTTTCAAGAATGCGGCCCAAATATTTACTTCGCTTTTTTGTCCCAACGTCCGAACAGGCGAGTGATAGTGTGTGTGTGTGTGTGTGTGTGTGTGTGTGTCGGGGCTCGAACGAGGTTGATTTTCCATTTACAAAAGTGCTGGATCGAAATAGTTGTTCGTTTTTCCCTCGCCGGCGTCCCCGAGACTGGGTAATACGCAGTAAATGTTTTTAACTTTCTGTCAACTATGAATGCGTCCATTGATTTGCATCCAGGACATCAAAGTCGGGTTCGGCGCTTGGCGGAGCATGGAATGTCCATTTCGGCGGGCCGGCGCGACAGAAGCGACTATCTCCAGGGCCGAGCCGCCGCCGAAGTGGCCGTTGCGTCCCTCACCACAGTGGCCACTCTGCCCTGCCCCCGCCGCCGCCTCCAGCCAGATTATGATTGTATGATGTAGATTTATTTATTCCCTCTCATTGCAAACAGAACGGCGGGTGTCGCGGCCCGGCGACCTGCGGCAGGGTGACGTAGGGGCGAGTGTGCCCTGCCGCCCGCCGGGGCCGCCTCGCCTTCCACGCCAAATGACTCATTAATTAAAACCTGATCATTGCACTAATGACAAATTAGGCAATATTACCTGCTTACTTACGCCGACGGATCAATGCGGGGACTTACTGACGCGGGGTCACCTTTACTGACCCCAAACCTCTCTTGCTGCCCTCTCACCTCAATTGTCTCTTTCTGACCTCACTTACTGATGACCTCAGACCACTCCAGCTTCCCTTAGACCTGGATTCCATTATTCATTCATCACCTGCCGTTCCCAGACACTCGCTTCTGTTCCTCTCACACTGCTCCTCCTGCCTCAACACTTCCCTAGCTTCCTGGCGCCCCACCCCCGCAACACCTTTGCCCTTGCCTCGTTAGGTATCGCCCTGTGCCTGATACTCGACCATCTCTTCATGCATACAACATGACTGCTTTATTATTTCCCTGCAGCTCACACACTGTCCCTGCTACTTTCACACTGCCTTGCTGCCCTCACCCTCCACACAGCCATCCCCTCGCCGTGCCGTCACCCCTCCCGACCATTATCTCACCAACACAAATATAGACATGAAAAGTAGTAGGTGATGATACAATAAACAACGGAAAAAGAACACCTACATCTACAAAGAAACATAACGATACAGGTACATACATAGAGATAGTAAGTGATGATAGTTCAAGACAAAAGGAAACATACACAGACACAGACGAAAAAAATAGATTAAACTGGACAAACGCGCCGAAAGACAATTATAATGAACGGAGATAATATTAAAAGAGCAAAACAGGATAAATTGAATAAGCAAAAAAACAAAAAACAAAAATAAAACAGGACAAACTTAAAACAAAACAAAATGCACAAAATAAACGAAGCAAAACAAAGACAAAATAGAGCACGGAACAAAGACACAATGAACAAAAAACAAAACAACAAATAAAAAGAACAGAGAACCACCACCCCGATCAGCAAGGACGCACAGAGGAGGATGAAGCGTGTGGGAATTGAACTCTTTAGCGATAATTACATTTTTTTTTGGCCCCGTATCGCCGCCCGAGTGTTCCAAAATGGGGCACGATCGTTATCAGCACAGCAGGAGCCCCGCACAGCCCGGCAACAGTGGAGCGAGCCGAGGGGGAGCGGAGATAAAAGGGGAGATGGGAAGATAAGGCTGAAGGGTGTGAGACGGGGGAGAGGGGAGAGAGGGAGAGAGAGTGAAGGGGGGAGGAGAGGGAGATGAGGCGGTCAGAGAAGGGATGTTATGTAGAACACTATTTCAAGTTCGATATTTCTACTACTGTTTTTTAATCCCATAGTCTTCCTCCAAAGGCAAACTAAGGCTGAAAGGGTGACAGGGAGGTGTACTGAAGGATTGCAGAGTGACAAGAAAGTGTTTTGAAGGATTGCAGTGACAGGAAAGTGTATTAAAGGCTTGCATATTGAGAGGAAAGTGTATTGAATGATTGCAGAGTGACAGGAAAGTGTATTGAAGGATTGCAGAGTGACAGGAAAGTGTATTGAAGGATTGCAGAGTGACAGGAAAGTGTACTGAAGGATTGCAGTGACAGTAAAGTGTATTGAAGGATTGCAGAGTGACAGAAAGTGAATTGAAGGATTGCAGAGTGACAGGAAAGTGTATTGAAGGATTGCAGAGTGACAGGAAAGTGTATTGAATGATTGCAGAGTGAGTTAAGTGTATTGAAGGATTGCAGAGTGACAGGAAAGTGTATGGAAGGATTGCAGAGTGCCAGGAAAGTGTATTGAAGGATTGCAGAGTGACAGGAAAGTGTATGGAAGGATTGCAGAGTGACAGGAAAGTGTATGGAAGGATCGCAGAGTGACAGGAAAGTGAATTGAAGGATTGCAGAGTGACAGGAAAGTGTATGGAAGGATCGCAGAGTGACAGGAAAGTGAATTGAAGGATTGCAGAGTGACAGAAAAGTGAAACGATATATATAAAGAGGGAGAGGAAGTGAAGGAAAGAGGAGAGAGGGAGGAGAGATGGTCAGGGAAGGGAGATTATATTTATGGTCACTACTACAAGCACGATATTTCTGCTACTATTTCTTAATCCTGATCTTCCTCCACTTTGAAATTAGAATATTACACATGTAGAGTGAAGGAGAGACGAGAGATTATATTTATGGTCACTACTACAAGCTCGATATTTCTGCTACTATTTCTTAATCCTGATCTTCCTCCACTTTGAAATTAAAATATTACACATGCAGAGTGAAGAAGAGACGAGGAGATGAGTTAAAGGATATATTACTAAGATCACTTTTCCAAATTCGATATTTCTACGGCTGTTACTTTATCATGATCTTCCTCCACTTTGATATTAGAATATTACACATGCAGAGTGAAGGAGAGACGAGGAGATGAGTTAAAGGAGATAATATTACTTAGATCACTATTCCAAACTCGATATTTCTGCTACTATTTTTTATTCCTGATCTTCCTCCACTTCGAAATTAAAATATTACACATGCAGAGTGAAGGAGAGACGAGATGAGTTAAAAGAGATAATATTACTTAGATCACAATTCCAAACTCGATATTTCTGCTACTATTTTTTATTCCTGATCTTCCTCCACTTTGAAATTATAATATTACACATACAGAGTGAAGGAGAGACGAGATGAGTTAAAAGAGATAATATTACTTAGATCACTATTCCAAACTCGATATTTCTGCTACTATTTTTTATTCCTGATCTTCCTCCACTTTGAAATTAGAATATTACACATACAGAGTGAAGGAGAGACGAGGAGATGAGTTAAAGGAGATAATATTACTTAATCACTATTCCACATTCGATATTTTTACTGCTGTTACTTTATCATGATCTTCCTCCACTTTGAATTGACGGCCATATTCATAAACGTTTCAGCGCCTGAGAACACATATTAGACAAGGCTTTAGTAGGAGTTTTGAGCATTTCCAGGGGTAGTTTTATGAGCCTGGTGGTAGTTTGACATTACTTCTGTACCATAAGCCTAAAAGAATGACTTATTAGAGAGCGAATGAACTTCTTTTCGGCCTTTGGTGTTAGTTGACGTGAGGGGCGGAAGCGTTTTACAATGCCGACCTGAGAAGCGTGGAGGTATTACGGGAGGAGAGGCGCCACAGCAAGGGTAGTAGAGGCAGCAGGAGTAGTGTGAAAGTTAAGGGGCTATTACACTGGGCAAATTTTCCGTGGATCTTCAGTCAAACCACGATTACCGCTAGCGTGGTTCTCATTTGTTTCTTGTTATTGCTGCTGCTGATGATGGTGAGAAATACCGTCGTCCTTCGGTGAAATCTACAGTAGCTTTGGAAGATCGTGGATACGTCAGAAAACCACGGAAATAGGAGAACCACGCCAGCGGAAATCGTGGTTTGACTGAAGATCCACGGAAAATTTGCCCAGTGTAATAGCCCCTTTAGGAAACAGTAAATGCTTCGCGCTGCCAATGGAGCCGATTATCAAACACCGATTGAAATGGACTTTACAAGATTCCCCGTGACAGGACAAAGGCGGGTCAGAGTACTAAACAGATTAGTTCCCACGGTAACACTCACCTTCCCCTCCCTTTCTCTCTCTCTCTCCCCTTCGCGTCCCTTCTTTCCCCTGCCCTTCCGCCCTTCCCGTCCCCTTCCATCCACTTCATAAGGCTCGCGCTCTCAAAGAACATTAGTGAGTCAGAAAAACGATTAGAGCTTGCACTTCAAACTTAATAATAACGCCACACTGAACACGGACGCGAAGAACGAGATGCGATTCAATGAAGATGTAGCACTGAACAGAGACGCGGACGAGACTGCATTTGAATATAAACACGAAATATATCATGAATCGTTGCCATTTTAATAACGACTACAACGGCTAAAACTGAATAATACAATAATTTTTGGGGCTTTAAAAGACTGTTAACACCACACACTCCTTCAGTCTCGAGAACACTTCAGGACCAAGGCAGCGTTAGTAAATTATCGTACTCAGAGTATTACAATTATCGGTTTCAGGCCCCAAATTGTCGTTCCCGCACAAATAACGATCGTCAGTTTAAGGGCCAGTTTTATAATCCAGTACAGCAATTTGTAAGCTCCCCAACCAGACACAAAATAAGACGAAAATTCCTTGTACCAAAGCTCTAGTGTTTGGCGTTGATACAAAAAGGAGGAAATTATAAGAAACCACACATGAAATCTCTTTAGCATCTGGCATTGAGTAGAAATAACGAATCATTGAGGAGAATATAGTTTGGTTTGGGCGCTTACTCGGTGCTGGATTGTCGAACTGGCCCAAAGTTACATTCACATCTCAATCGATCATTCTATTCATACTAACTTTCGCATTTATGATATGAAAGTTTCCCATACGTGATTTATTCCCCACCGCTAACACAACCCATCTTCCCCACCATACTCCACCATGTTATTTTTTTTTTTGCAGTAAAGGAAGCAGTTCAAGGGCAAAAGTAAATGAAGAAAGACCGCTAACCACTGCTCTTATAAAACACAGAAGAGTGGCTTTATCAGATCATGTGAGTGTGTAAGCCTCCAAATGTCTGAGAATATGAACCTTAGTCTTTATTTCTATTTCGCCGTCAAGTAAAAATCAGGTAGAAAGTAGAAATGAGTGGCTGAATATAAAACAAAGTAGAGTGGCTTTATCAGACGTGACTATGAGTGTGTAAGCCTCCAAATGTCTGAGAATATGAACCTTTGTCTGTATCTCTCTATTTCGCCGTCAAGTAAAAATCAGGTAGAAAGTAGAAAGGAGTGACTGAATATAAAACAAAGTAGAGTGGCTTTATCAGACGTGACTATGAGTGTGCAAGCCTCCAAATGTCTGAGAATATGAACCTTTGTCTTTATCTCTCTATTTCGCCGTCAAGTAAAAATCAGGTAGAAAGTAGAAAGGAGTGGCTGAAAGAGAGGTCTAAAGAGATGATTCTTCGCAATAGTCAAGAATCAGAAACCGGAGTCTACAAGATGCTGAGTACGATAACATGACAACACTGGACCCAAGGCGACGCAACACCTTTAAGGAACACTGTGTTGTATTCCCTTGGGACTTAAGAACACCCGAAGGAGAACAAAGGCGAGTGAACGCGCGAGGCAGAATATCCCGAAGAGTATTGCTTGGGAGGCGTCTTGGCGAATTCAATTTGTAACACTTAGAACACCTCGTAAGAATTTTCACGAGTAGGAGGATTCTCTCTCTCTCTCTCTCTCTCTCTCTCTCTCTCTCTCTCTCTCTCTCTCTCTCTCTCTCTCTCTCTCTCTCTCTCTCTCTCTCTCTCCTTGCTTCTTTTTCATTATTTTCTATTCCCTTTTCTGTATTTTCCTTCCTTTCCTTATTTTCTCTTTCTCTCTGTCTTTTTGTACACTCTCTCTCTCTCTCTCTCTCTCTCTCTCTCTCTCTCTCTCTCTCTCTCTCTCTCTCTCTCTCTCTCTACTTGTAAAACAAATTCGGGTCCTGCAACAAAGGCTTCTTCACTATTCACACTCCTGGCGTCCTCTTTCTTCTCGGCTCTCCTTCACTTTCTTTTTCTCTCCCTCCATCCCTCCTTTCCTCCTTTCTTCGCTCCTTCACTCTTTCTTCTCGGCTCTCCTTCACTCTTTCGCTTTCTTTTCCGTCCCCCCTCCTTCCCTCCTTCCCTTCTTTCCTCCCTCCTTCATTCTTTCACTTTCTTTTCCGTCCGCCCTCCTTCTCTCCTTCCCTTCTTTCCTCCCTCCTTCACTCTTTCTTCTTGGGTCTCCTTGGGCCTCCTTCATTCTCCTCTCCTTCACTTTCTTTTGTCTTTCCTCCTTCCTTTACATTATTTCCTTGACGAGCTTTTTAATGATCTGGCTTTTGGTGTTTTAGCGAAATTCGTTATAAAACATCCCCTTCGTTTATCTTTTTTGTCATTTTTCAGTCGTAGTTACTCACCTATTTAGGATTTTTGTGCATTGTGATTTTATTTTAGTTGGTGTCTTTTGCGTCGGTAGGCTCTCTTGAGGGGGTCTCTTGGACGATCCCATCCCGTTAGTGGTGCAGGCGAATTTTTTTTATAGTGGCTGCCGTGGGAAACGACTTGCTATTCACTATTGCTCTCGATATTCACAGTAATCAGTTGTGAGGGTTTAGCCGTGTGTTATTTAGTTGATGAGTCTTAAGTTCTCTCTTGCTAACTTTCGTATAGATCAATTCAATGGAAAATCGACATGCTTTATTTTAATCATCCTTATTAATTGATAAGCTCGTTTGTTTTGTATGAATTGGTTTGAAGTTAGGCCTCTCGTTTATTATTAAGTATCGTCTCATTCATACATCAATTAATCATTCTATTCATACTACCGCGCTTTTAATTACTTCCACATTTCAATTGATCATTCTATCCATACTAACTTCCTTTAGCTCTTAGTATCAAAGTTTTTCATAAATGATATATTCCCACTCCACAAACCATCTCCCCCACTATACTCCACCTACATTCCACTACCACTCCACTACCATACACACACCAACCACATCCATCACCCACAAACCCATGTCCACCATCCTCTACCACCCACCCTCAACACAACCACCACCCTACAACCAGAAACACCCCCATCCCCCCCATCACTCCCCTCATCCTACACCCCCCTATCACCTATCCCCATCACCCCCATCCTCCACCCCTCATCACCCTCCCCAACCACCCTTCTACATCGCCCCCTCATCCTCCAACCCCCTTATCACCCACTCCCATCACCCCATCCTCTCTACCCCTCATCACCCTCCCCCAACAACCCTTCTACATCGCCCCCTCATCCTCCACCCCCCCAGAACCCTCCCCCTTCACCCCATCCTCTCTACCCCTCATCACCCTCCCCCAACAACCCTTCTACATCGCCCCTTCATCCTCCACCCCCCATCACCCTCCACAACCCCCCCCCCCCTTCTCAGCTGATGGGGGCGAGGTGACAGGAGATGCTTGGGCCCCGCGCGGTCGCTGCTGTATTAATTACCACCTGATAGATCAATTATGAGACTCGCCATTATCTCATCAAGTGTAATAGACCAAATGATCGCTTTCAACCAGGGCGCGGGGAGGCTGCGAACCGCTTCATATTGCTTCGTTTCGGTCTCGTTCCCGTTCGAATCATCTCCCTATTCACTCGGCCTCGGTTCTTCATGTCCCGTTGTTTGTGCGTTCTTTGTTTGTTTGTCTTCTTGTTTGTTTGGTGTTTGGGAGGAAGAAGTGTGGAGGAAGGAGAGGTGGTGGTGGTGGTGGTGGTAGTGGTGGTGGTGATGATAAAGGGAGATGAAGGAGAGAGATGTGGTGATTGAGAGGACAGGATAGCGTGTCTCTCTCTCTCTCTCTCTCTCTCTCTCTCTCTCTCTCTCTCTCTCTCTCTCTCTCACTGTATCAATATCAATTCTCGTCGCGTTTCGGAATACCCTTCGTTAACTCCCTAAGCGATTCCTCTCATCTCGACACGCTTCTCCATCCTCTCCTTTCTGGGCTCGACGCGGCGCCTTCTTCCCTCTTCCCTCCTTCCCTCCTTCTTCCCTCCCATTGACACGAGTTCCTTCCTGAGGCCTAAACCAGCTGCCAACACAACGGAAGGAAAAAAAGGACAAAGAGCCGAGATGGTAAAACAGAGGAAGAGAGAGAGGAGGGAAAAAGAGACAAGCCGCGGTGGGGGAGTGCCAGGGAATGAAGAAGAGAGAGGGGGAAGGAAGGAAGGAAGGAAGGAAAGAGAGGGAAGGAGATGGGGAGGGAGGGGGAACGGTCTGTCTCTCTTGAAGGCGGCGAGAAATGGCTTTATTACATTACATCAAAAGGCTGGCAGGGAGGCGCGCTCTGAGGCCCTTGTCAGAGTATTACTATTTCCACTCTGCAAGCCAAGGTCACATATTAACCGGATCAAAGCCTCGAGTGACAATCAAAGTCCGATAACAATATTTACAGTTATTGTATTTCCATGAAGCTACTATCGAGGGAGCGAGGCTATCGTCGTACATCGCGCACCCCCGAGGGCATCAAAGAGAGAGAGAGAGAGAGAGAGAGAGAGAGAGAGAGAGAGAGAGAGAGAGAGAGAGAGAGAGAGAGAGAGAGAGAGAGAGAGAGAGTTTCCTACCGTCGTCGCTTCTTCCATCGATCTATTCTTGCTTAAGGAATACTCTGGTTTGTGCTCTGAGGACCGAGAGGAGGAGGAGGAGGAGGAGGAGGAGAGTGGCTTCCTTTTTCCTTCCGCCGCCGTGCAAGAGGATCAAGAGGACGGGACGAGAAGACATGCCCAGTGGTAAACAATGAGATGGCGCTGGTCCTCTTGTCCTCTTCCTCCTCCTCTTCCTCTCCTCTTCATACTTCATCCCCTCCTCCTCGTTGTCCTCCTCCTCCTCTTCCTCTCCTCTTCATACTCCATCCCCTCCTCGTTGTCATCCTCCTCCTCCTCCTCTTCCTCTCCTCTTCATACTTCATCCCCTCCTCCTCGTTGTCATTCTCCTCCTCTTCCTCTCCTCTTCATACTCCATCCCCTCCTCCTCGATGTCATTCTCCTCCTCTTCCTCTTCTCTTCATACTCCATCCCCTCCTCCTCGATGTCATTCTCCTCCTCCTCCTCTTCTCTTCATACTCCATCCCCTCCTCCTCGATGTCATTCTCCTCCTCCTCCTCTTCTCTTCATACTCCATCCCCTCCTCCTCGATGTCATTCTCCTCCTCTTCCTCTCCTCTTCATACTCCATCCCCTCCTCCTCGATGTCATCCTCCTTCTCTTCCTCTTCTCTTCATACTCCATCCCCTCCTCCTCGATGTCATTCTCCTCCTCCTCCTCCTCCTCCCTCGCTCGCCGCCACCCGCCATATTGTGAGAAGTCAGATTTATTGCACTTTATAAATGGTTTTGGCGTTCTTTTATTGGAAGTTACTGGCCATTAAAGCAATGATGCGTTCGAGGCGTGTGATCGTTCATTGGATTATATTACGGGAGGCTTATTGCCGCGGCGCAGAACACAAGACTGCCCGCGTCCTCCACCCAGCGCGCGCGTCCCCCGGCGGATGGAGTGACAAAAGGCCGCGGCAAAAATTAAATTCAGATTATTCCAAAAGATTGACAGTGTTATTGATTACCCCCCTCCCCCTCCCTCCCCTCTCTCCCCTACCTGTCACTACTTCCCCCTCCCCCCCCTTTTCCACCTCTCCTTACTCCCCACCTCTCCCCCTTTCTCTCTCTCTCTCTCCCTTCCCTTCCCTTCCCCTCCTGAGTTTAATAATGGTCTGTGTGTGTGTGTGTGTGTGTGTGTGTGTGTGTGTGTGTGTGTGTGTGTGTGTGTGTGTGTGTGTGTGTGTTTAAATAAGCGTTGTTTTGTGTTTTATTTGCGCTCAAAGCGTGACATATATGTAACATCACTGGGGCGGAAAGATTGGATTCAAATATTCTCTTTTTCATCTATTTATTTTTTGTTTTTTATCTCTTTCACCTTTCCGGATGTCCACAGCTCTCGGCAGCATCAATAATTAGGAATCTCACTTTACCGTAAATCGCTACACTTCAGACAGTTTTTTTTTTTTTTTAAGGTTAATTTTCTACGCGTGTTCCCATATAGACGTGTTCTTATGCTGATTCGTAAGGTCATTCAATACAAACTCGTGTCATGATATCTCTCTCTCTCTCTCTCTCTCTCTCTCTCTCTCTCTCTCTCTCTCTCTCTCTCTCTCTCTCTCTCTCTCTCTCTCTCTCTCTCTCTCTCTCTCTCTCTCTCTCTCTCTCTCTCTCAAGACCTGGACACCACCACCTCACCGTCCTTTTCCAACCCACCGGACTAGCCAGCCAAAAACGTCCTTTCCTCCTCCTCCTCCTCCTCCTCCCTACATAACTTCACCGCGAACACACTCGATCGGCCGATAACCCAGACAATCGCCTCATTATATCGGTTTGCTCGACCCTCTGATGCGATGCTGTCGAAATTAACATAAAAACTCGAATCTTCCTAATGAGACGAAGCCATGAGTCGCCACCGTCCCAAGACATCCCAACCACGATGACACAAAAGGACAAAAAGCACATCAAACAACCCTCGATTCTCGCATTTATGGCCCTGCGTGGGTTAGCTCTGTAGTGTCCCCGCGTGTGTCGAACTTGTAGGAGAGGACTTACAGTGTCGTAGCAAATAACAAGAAGATTATAATGCAGATAATGGACAAGACGAGGGTGTCTCTGATATACGAACTGAGCCAATCCTCGACTTAATTGATCGGGGAGACGCGCCCGGCAGAAGACAAATAGTGAAGAAAGAGGAAACAGGAGTGAGGCAGAAGCTAAGGCGGAGAAGAAAGAAGGGAAGAAGAAAAAGAGGATTGAGAAGAGTAAACAGATGTGATGACTGAATACACGAGGTAAATAATGAAGAGAGGGAAGTGATATGCAGAAGCTGAGACGGAGAAGAAAAATGGGAATACAAAAAGAAGGAGCAAGGAGAGTGATTTGAGGTAGAGTAAAAAGATGTTATGGTTGAATACGCAGAATCGTTAGGAAGAGGAAAACAGAGTGATGCAGAAGTTAAGGAGCAGAAGAAGGATGATAATAAGGAAAAAATGGTTCGAGGAGAGTAAGTTGAGGAAGACTAAAAAGATGTAACTGAATATCCAGGAGTCCAATTATGAAGAAGGAGGAAACAGTGATGGGGAGGTTTGCGAGGAGGAGGAAAAAAACAAAGATGCGAAAAAGATGAGAGGGAAAGATAAAGATGCGATGATTAAATATGAAAAGTAACCGGATATTGAAGAAACTAAGGGATGGATGTGATAAAAATAAACCAAACAAACAACCAAACAAACAAAAAAAAAACATACAAAATAGAGATAGGAAAATGAGAATCGCTTGAGAGGAGTACATTACGAAGCAGATGAAGATATGATTAAATAAATAAGAAGATTAAGCGAATAATGAGGAAACTGATTGACGCGTGTGATAACATAAGCTAATAAAAGAAATATCGACAAGGCCAAATATAAAAAAGAGTTACGAAGTTGAAGTGAAAGTCAGGAAACTGGTAGAGAAGCCAAAAATAAATGATCGTTGAATATGAAAATTAAGAAAGACCACAAATTGACAGAAATCTCAACTGAATAAATCTGATTGAAATATATGAATACACGATTAAACAAACAAATACACCGAACATGACATTAATGACTTTAAATTAGGACATTAACAAGGGCGATGAAATTAAGACCTTATTATAAACGAGCAAAAAAGGAAGAAGCAAATATACACTGACGGAATAACGAGAGGGTAAAAATATAAATGCTAATGGAGGCAGATATGCAAAAACGACACAAATACCAACAAATGATTTATGAAAGGAGAGATAAAAGAATGTCAAGAATAATAAGGTGAAGGGTAGACGAAGCAAAGCATAATAATAATAATAATAATAATAATAATAATAATAATAATAATAATAATAATAATAATAATAATAATAATAATAATAATAATAATAATAATCTTTCTTTCCTTCTTCTTGTTCTTCTTTTTCGTCATATTCTTGTTCTTCTCTTTCCATTTCTTCTTATTTTACTTGTTCTTCTTGTTCTTCTTCCCCGCTCTGAACTTCATCTCTTCATAATCCTTTAAATTTTCTTTTATGTCTCCCTTTAACAGAATCCAACTACCTCAGCATTGGTCTTCCTCTTTTCCTTCTCTTCTCCCTTGCACTTCTATGTTCAATATACTCTTCTTCCTACGTACTCTTCATCTCTTCTCATCTCCTATCCAAACCACTTTATTCTCGTAGGTCTCATTAACGGAATCCAACAACCTTAACTCTTCTTTCTCCTCTCCTTTGTATACTTTTATCTCCATTGTTCTTTTTTTTCCGACGGTCTATTTCATCCCCTCTCATGACGTGTCCGTATATATGCCATTTGATTCTCCTTTCTTGCACCTTCTTCGATACGTTTCCGACTCTCACTTTGCTTCTAATAGTCTAATCCATTCGTCTCTTATCCTATCCTCTCTTGGTGCACGTCACGTCGATCTTTCAAAATAATAATAAAGCAAGTAAAAAAAAATCTAAGCGTAAGGTGAGTTTGAGAGAATAAATAGCAATTAGCGAAAGAACGGAATGAGTCAAATGAGTGAGATGAATGAAGACTGGAACACCTGTGAGAAAGAATGAATAGAGAAATTGAGATCGACAAATAGATGAAATAACGAAGAGCCAAAAAAAAAGGTAACATCTACGAGAGAAGGCAAGTAATGTGGGTAAAAAAGGCAGGGAGAGAAGGAGCGGAAAAGAAGAGAGGGAAGATGGGAGAGAGGAGGATGGGAGGGAACAGACGGAGGGAGGGAGGGAGGGAAGAATGGAGGGAAGGACACCCATATGGGGGAGAGAATCTATGGATGGAGGAAGGAATGGCAGGGGAATGTGGAGAGAAGATGGAGATAATTAAGACGATTACGGTAATGAATAAGACAAGATGATAAATGAGAGAGAGAGAGAGAGAGAGAGAGAGAGAGAGAGAGAGAGAGAGAGAGAGAGAGAGAGAGAGAGAGAGAGAGAGAGAGAGAGAGAGAGAGAGAGAGAGAGAGAGAGAGAAAAGGGTGGGGAGGGTGAGGTCAGTGTCGGTTCATTAACTAATATGTCCCGACGGCCATTTTTTTTGTGGCTTAGAGAACAAGACTAACAGGACCTCGATGAGAGAGAGAGAGAGAGAGAGAGAGATACAATGCTCTCACCATTCTTCCTTATTAGCAGCTTTTTACTTTTTTCGGCCCTGGTCCTTGTTTTCTACGGACAGGTAATATGGCGCGTTACCTTGTACCGGATCTCATTAAGAGGAGCCTCACCTGTTGGGCTGTCCAGGTAATGAAAAGCGGTGTGGTAGTCCTCTCTCTCTCTCTCTCTCTCTCTCTCTCTCTCTCTCTCTCTCTCTCTCTATAATAGCCAGATAAAAAGAGAAAAAAATACGATAACAGCAACAACAAAATCAATAAAAAAATTAAAAAAAGCAATTGGAGGAAAATCACAGTTATTTCTGTACCTCAAACTCCTCTTGGTTTTTGGTAGTCTTGGGTTGTCTTGTCTTGTCTTGGGCTAGTTTGATTTGGGCTGAATTAGGTTGATATGGCTTGGTTTGGCTTGAGTTGGCTTGGGTTGGGTTGGGTTGGGTTGGGTTGAGTTGGCTTGACTTGGTTGATCTTGGGTTGAATTGGCTTGGGTGGGTAAGAGGCAGAACGTCAGCCATCATAAACGTAATAAGGAATGTCACTAGCGGGAGGACGCAGCCGTAAAGGACCCTCCCTCCTGTTAGGCATCTCTCCCTCCCTCTTATTCTTTTTTTTGTGTGTGCCCATATTTCTCATCCCTCCCCCCACCCCTCCATTCCTTCCATACTCTCTCTCTCTCTCTCTCTCTCTCTCTCTCTCTCTCTCTCTCTCTCTCTCTCTCTCTCTCTCTCTCTCCAAGATGGCAGCAATACCCCTCCTTCCTACCTACCTCCCCCTCTTCCTCCCTCTCCCTCCCTCTCTCTCTCTCTCTCTCTCTCTCTCTCTCTCTCTCTCTCTCTCTCTCTCTCTCTCTCTCTCTGTCTGAAATCATGTCGCTTCCGAAAACCATTTTTATAGCGTCTGACAAAAAGGTTTCTTCCTCCTCTTCCTCCTCCTCCTCCTCCTCCTCCTCCTCTCCGTGCCGACTCAGGCGTGTTCGGTCTTTACTTCTCATTCGGCGCCTCCAACATTTTTGCGGCCACTACGTTTTCGTCTCGGCAAGTTTTGTTGGAGAAGAGCGAAGAGCGGCCAGAGTCGTGTTGTTATTATTATTATTATTATTATTATTGTTATTATTATTATTACTGCTGTTGTTATTATCATTATATGTTCTTTTACCATTTTTATCACGTTTTTCGCCTTTTTCATATTAATTCTTTTTGATCAATGAAAAGCGGAGTGAATGACTTCAATTTATAAATGAAAAGAAAGTGGAAATCAAAAGCATGTATCCGTCAGTTACAAATATAAGCCTTCCGGAGAAGCATGAGAGGAGGCAAGAAAAGTGAAAGAGAAGCCTGAGAAACATCGAGAAATCAGAAAAGTGAAGCCCCGGAGAAGCCCGAGAGGAGGCAAGAAAAGTGAAGCCCCGGAGAAGCCCGCGAGGAGGCAAGTAAAAGTGAAGCCCCGGAGAAGCCTGCGAGGAGGCAAGAAAAGTGAAGCCCCGGAGAGGCCCGCGAGGCAGGAAAAGTGAAGCCTGGAGAAGCCTGCGAGGAGGCAAGTAAAAGTGAAGCCCCGGAGAAGCCTGCGAGGAGGCAAGAAAAGTGAAGCCCCGGAGAGGCCCGCGATGAGGCAAGTAAAAGTGAAGCCCCGGAGAAGCCTGCGAGGAGGCAAGAAAAGTGAAGCCCCGGAGAAGCCTGCGAGGAGGCAAGAAAAGTGAAGCCCCGGAGAAGCCCGCGAGGAGGCAAGAAAAGTGAAGCCCCGGAGAAGCCCGCGAGGAGGCAAGAAAAGAATAACACATAAGATGATTGACACCTTATCTCTGACCTTGATCAAATGACTCTCGGGTACCCTAATTATGATGATGACGATAATACTGAGAACAAAAGTAATAATAATAATAATAATAATAATAATAATAATAATAATAATAATAATAATAATAATAATAATAATAATAACTAAATAAAAAGAGAAGTGAGAGAGAAGTAGAAAAAAACGAAACGAAGAATCATAAATAAAATAGAAACTTAATTGAAGAAAAGGGATATGAGTAACAATAACAATAACAATAATAATAATAATAATAATAATAATAATAATAATAATAATAATAATAATAATAACAACAACGATAACAACAATAATACAAACTCCTATTCACCCCAAAACACATAACCAATTAATACATTACACATACAAACCATATACATCCGCGTCTATATACATTTCCATCCTCATCTCATAACAATCATTTCTTTCCATATCAATCATTATTTTTCTCCATCTTTATATCCCTTTACATCCGTCTATTACCATTTGCATTCATCTCTATCATCACTTTCATCCATCTCTATACCACTTGCATCCACCTTCATATATTCCCTTTCCTCCTCGTTCTCCATCATCCACACGAACCGCCGGACACGTGGATGCATAATGGAGAGCCTCACCCTCCCTCGTGCACCTATTTAAGCCCGTCACTCACCCGCCTCACCTATTTGCCTCGGCGTCTCACCTGGTTACCTGCGGGCCTGTTGGGTTTATTGGTTAATGATTGGCCGCACATGTCCCCGGTATACCTGCGTCCCTACCTTTACCTGCCCCTCCCTCCCTCTCTCTACCTTCCCCCTCCCTCCCTTTTTTCCTCCTCTTGTCCTTTTTCCTCTCTATTTTTTTTTTCCTCCGGTTGTTCCTTCCATACGTTCCGCATCCCTCCCGGCAAACTTTCCTCCGTCTCTGCCTCTTGTCTTTCCTTCTCCCCCTCTCTCAGTCTTGTTTTTCCCTCCCTTCTTCAGTCTTGTTTCCCTCAATATGTCTCTTCCCATTTTTTCTTTCCCTCATATAGTCCTTCTTTTCTTTCCTTTCCCATCTCCTCCTTTCCTAGCTGTCTCGTTTCCTCCTTTCTCCCTTCTATAGTCCTTCTTTTCTCTCCTTTCCCATCTCCTCCTTTCCTATGTGTCTCTCATTTCCTCCTTTCTCTCTTCTATAGTCCTTCTTTTCTCTCCTTTCCCATCTCCTCCTTTCCTATTTATCTCGGTTCCTTCTTTCTCCCTTCTATAGTCCTTCTTTTCTCTCCTTTCCCATCTCCTCCTTTCCTAGATGTCTCTCGTTTCCTCCTTTCTCCCTTCTATAGTCCTTCTTTTCTTTCCTTTTCCATCTCCTCCTTTCCTATGTGTCTCTCATTTCCTCCTTTCTCCCTTCTATAGCCCTTCTTTTCTTTCCTTTCCCATCTCCTCCTTTCCTATTTGTCTCTCGTTTCCTCCTTTCTCTCTTCTATAGTCCTTCTTTTCTTTCCTTTCCCATCTCCTCCTTTCCTAGATGTCTCTCGTTTCCTCCTTTCTCCCTTCTATAGTCCTTCTTTTCTTTCCTTTCCCATCTCCTCCTTTCCTATCTGTCTCTCATTTCCTCCTTTCTCCCTTCTATAGTCCTTCTTTTCTCTCCTTTCCCATCTTCTTTCCTATCTGTCTCTCATTTCCTCCTTTCTCCCTTCTAATCCTTCTCTCCTTTCCTCATCTTGCCCTATTCTCCGTCTCTCTTTCCCTCTTCTATCCCCTCCAGGCCTTCCTCCCTTCCCTATCCTCTCGTTTTTTCTTCCCTTCTTCCGTCTCTTCCTTCATCTCTTCCGACTCCCTCTCTCTCCCTTCTCTCCCTCCCTCCCTTCCTTCTGATCTTCCGTCCATATGTTCCTGCCTCCTTCCCTCCCTCCCTTCCGGCTTCCCTCCGTCCATACTTCCTTTTTTAACCTCAAGTTTCCCTCTCTTCTTGCCGCCTTCCTTAATTCCTTTTTTTCCCCTCCTGTCTTGATTTTGGGAATTTTACTTTTTATTTCAATTTTTATTCTTATTTTTATTATACGTTGTAGCTATAGACGTTGATTTCACTTCGTGGCACTGATTGTTTTTTTCTTATTTAGCTTTCTATTATCTTCTTGCTGTTGTTTTTTATTTGTACTCTCTCTCTCTCTCTCTCTCTCTCTCTCTCTCTCTCTCTCTCTCTCTCTCTCTCTCTCTCTCTCTCTCTCTCTCTCTCTCTCTCTCCCCCCCCCCGCTTCTCCTTTCCGTCTCCTGCTTAGGCACAACCACAAATTCCCACTCCTCCTCCCCTTACCCCTCCCCTCCCCCCTCCCTCCCCCCTGCCCTCCCCTCATAACCCAGTGTTTCTGCTCTGGGGACTTTGCTGCGGGAAGTTATGAAACTTTCCAAAAATCTGAGGCATTTTTGAATACATTGGTTGAGGCGGCCGCGGAGACGTTGCCGCGGGAGTAAAGGTTTTCTATACTGGGCGCTGAGCATCGCGGCGGCGGCTCGTGGGAATAGACGCCGCCGTCCGGGCAGAAGGTGGAAAAAATAATCGCCGCAAAGACTTAGAGAGAGAGGAAGGAAGGGTGGGAGTGGTGAGTGGGATACAGGAGGAAGGGTAGTGATGGTGGAGGTGGTGGTGTGAGAAAGGTGAGGTGAAGTGTGGTGGACGGAGGGAGGGAAAGAAGAGGGAGAGAGAGGCCGAAACGAAGGAAGATGATATGAAGAAAGGGCGATGGTGGTGATGGTGAGAGGTGAGGTGAAGTGTGGATTCTGGAAGTGTTGGTGGACGGAGGAGATATGGGAAATAGAGGATGAGAGAGGAAGAAAGGAAGGAAGAGGGTTTGGAAAAAGGGTGGAAAGAAAGAGAAAGGGAAGTGAATGAGTGAGGGTTCAAGTGGAGAGAGCGGGGTGAGATTTAATAGTAATTCTGGAAGTGTTAGAGGCCGGAGGAGGGAAAAAAAGAAGAAAGCGAGAGGAAGCAGGGAAGTAAGAGGATATGAATAGGTTTTTTTTATAGTGATGGTGGTGATGGTTGACGGAGGGATGGGAAGCAGAGAGAGAGAGAGAGAGAGAGAGAGAGAGAGAGAGAGAGAGACAGGAAGAGGGTCTGAAGGAAGGGTGGGAAGGTGGTGATGGTGGTCTGTTGTGGGTAATCGGAGGTGGTTAGAGGGATGGAGGGAAGAGGGAGAGAGGGAGGGAGAGAAGGAGGATATGAAGGAAGGGTAGGTGGGTGGAGGAGGTGGTTGTAAGGTAGGAACTGAAGGGGTGGTATTGGTGTAGGTTAGAGATGGATGGAGAGATGGAGGAAAGATGGTGGTGGTGGTGGTAGAGAGGGAGAGAGAAAAAAATGGATAAAAAGGAAGGATGAGAGACTACGGGAGTTTTTTTTCAATAGTCGTATATATATTGTTCTTGTGACTGTGTTGAATAAAAATAACAATACAAATAACAATGACATCACTTAACATACCATTATTCTTATTTTTATTCTTATTTGTCTTCTTTTTCTTCTTATTATTATTTTATTTATTGCGTATCAAAATTTAATCCCGGGAAAAATGCGAGGGGGCAGGCCAGTGAGGTCACGTGACAGGCGAGGACCAATCAGGAGGGAGGACGACGGGGAGGCTTTTCTGGCTGGCTGGCGCGACCCTCCGTGTTTACCTGACGAAAACATTGACTTTATCGGCGCTAATACTCGCAGAAATGTAAATAGTTCTCGTTCCGTCTCGCCAGATCAATTATAAGCAGGTGGGAAGCCTTGACTCGGCGGGGAACCACTTAAAAGTTTCCCTGGCCATTCCGCTTCGTCCGTCCCGCCGCTGCGCCGAATATAACTGTAAACACGAGCCGAGTAACGGGAGCCTTGCGGTATGCCTATCAATCTACAGTCTCCGTTTCAAGAGTTTCCATTGAATTGCCTTCAGAACAGTTATATTTTAAGTACAAGAGCTTCCTTTTTTATGCGAAACATTTCATCAGTGCCATCTACAAAATCTTGATTGGTGTGTAATTACATTAAAGAAATACCTTGAGAAACTAGAATTGTAAGATCCCAGTGATAACTTAATCACCTCTGAGATCTTGGATTTTACCAGGGATCCATTAAGATAAAAACACATACAAACTACTTCACAGTTCAAAGGATGTCACAATTTTGTCAGCCATATTCACACACCACACAAGTCTGCCACATTCACAAATCACACTGCCAGTTTGCCACATTCCGCAACTCATCACATTCTCAGTCAGCCACATTCCACAACTCATCACACTCTCAGTCAGCCACATTCCGCAACTCATCACACTATTAGTCAGCCACATTCCCCAACTCATCACACTATCAGTCAGCCACATTCCACAACTCATCACACTATCAGTCAGCCACATTCCACAACTCATCACACTATCAGTCAGCCACATTCCACAACTCATCACACTATCAGTCAGCCACATTCCACAACTCATCACACTATCAGTCAGCCACATTCCACAACTCATCACACTATCAGTCAGCCACATTCCACAACTCATCACACTATCAGTCATCCACATTCCACAACTCATCACACTATCAGTCAGCCACATTCCGCAACTCATCACACTATCAGTCATCCACATTCCACAACTCATCACACTATCAGTCAGCCACATTCCACAACTCATCACACTCTCAGTCAGCCACATTCCGCAACTCATCACACTCTCAGTAAGCCACATTCCACAACTCATCACACTATCAGTCAGCCACATTCCACAACTCATCACACTATCAGTCAGCCACATTCCACAACTCATCACACTATCAGTCATCCACATTCCGCAACTCATCACACTATCAGTCAGCCACATTCCGCAACTCATCACACTATCAGTCAGCCACATTCCCCAACTCATCACACTATCAGTCATCCACATTCCGCAACTCATCACACTATCAGTCATCCACATTCCGCAACTCATCACACTCTCAGTCAGATACATTCCACAACTCATCACACTTTCAGTCAGCCACATTCCGCAACAGGTCACACTACTATAATCAAGTAAATTCACTGGACATCACACTACTCTGCCACATCAAAGCAATAACTAGCGAGGCACAATCACAAAGCATTTATCCATTTACACCACATCACATTTATCAGCCACATTCCGTAACACCCAGCAATACTATAATCAGCCACAATCACAACCCATCACACAGATACGACCATATCAAACCACTCGCTAGCCCGGTCAATTCACAAAGCACTTAACAATCCACACCTCATCACACTCATCAGCCGCATTCTGCAAAACACATCAACGCGCACTTCGGCAAATTTTACGATGTCATAAAACTCCGTTGCGCCGAAGGACTATTGCAGGAGTTGAGTAAATGGAGCACAGAGCGGCGACTGAATCCCTAAAGAAGTATATTTAAGAGCAATTACTTCACCAGCAACGTGCGAAGTTATTCTAAAAATCTTACTCATTGAAGAAGAAGAAAAAAATAATGAGTATGTGAGAGAGAGAGAGAGAGAGAGAGAGAGAGAGAGAGAGAAAACAACAACATACAAACAATTCATGGTTAACAAATAATCTAAAGAAGACGACATACAACTTATACATAATTACAAAAAAAAATATAAATATATCTAACCTTAAAAAAACGACAATCATCATTCAAAAACAATTAAAAAACTAAACTAAACCCAAACTTACACATACAAGGAATTCGAACCCATCCAAATTTTTATCACATGGAATCTGAACCTCTATCTCCTGCCAGCTGTGTGATCCCCTTACCTGAGCCCAAACAATCCAGGTAAACCCATTCTGAGCCTCCTCGTCAATACCTGTGTCACCTTCGGCTTATCCAGGTGACCCCGCGAGTCCCCGCCAGGTGGCAGCACTGATGATATATTCGCAGGTGAGTGTGTTCAGGTGTTGATAGATTTATGGGAAGGACAGTGAGAGTGATGGTGTGTGTGTGTGTGTGTGTGTGTGTGTGTGTGTGTGTGAGTGTGTGATATAGGTAACCATGTGATCTCTTAACACTCTCTCTCTCCCTCTCCTTTCCTCTCCCTCTCTCTCTCTCTCTCTCTCTCTCTCTCTCTCTCTCTCCTAAATCCCCTCCCGTCATTCGCCAAGAGGCCACTATTAATCCCTTCGCTGAATCCTCTTGTTTCGCTACGAGGAGGATGAGCTGCGGAAGAGTAGGAGGAGGAGGAGGAGGAGGAGGAGGAAGAAGGGTGAGAGGAAAGAAGGACAAAGGCAGACAATGGCTTAGAAATTAGCTTGAAAATAGACGTCCATTGTTGAGTAAAATGACTTTGGTGGAATCGAGTACTTGGTGATGATGATGATGATGATGATGACGATGATATTAGTGAGAAAAGAGGAAAAGAGAAAGAGAAAAAGAGAAAGGAGAGAGCAATATTACAATGAGATAATGATGATGATAATGATGGGCTAGCAACAACAATAATAATAGCAATAATAATAATAATAATAATAATAATAATAATAATAATAATAATAATAATAATAATAATAATAATAATAAAAATGATCATGTCGTGGTCGCGAATCTTTAAATGCTTACCTAAACAAACCAGCTCTCAGGTGACCTTGATATATAATTAAATCAAATAATGACGCCACAGGTAAACTCTCTCTCTCTCTCTCTCTCTCTCTCTCTCTCTCTCTCTCTCCTTCTGTAGCTTCTCAATGAGGCAAATTCAGTTTCATCTTTTTTTCGTTCTCTCTTCTGCCCCAAAGGATAATTATATAATTAAGAAAAACTGACAAGCTAATAGTCAGTGGAATATGTGAGTCTCGTTAGGGAAGGAGAGCAAAAAGTGGACTGGCGAGAGAGAGAGAGAGAGAGAGAGAGAGAGAGAGAGAGAGAGACCCTCACATATACACACCACACGTTCTAATTTACATACAAGTTAGTTTACACAATAGTATTAACTGTTTTTTATACATTCGAAATCGTGTGCGAGAGAGAGAGAGAGAGAGAGAGAGAGAGAGAGAGAGAGAGAGAGAGAGAGAGAGAGAGAGAGAGAGAGAGAGAGAGAGAGAGAGAGAGAGAGAGAGAGAGAGAGAGAGAGAGAGAGAGACAAACTAATCATTATTCAAGCTGTTCTCCATTATTATACGTTCATGACCTTCGCTTGTGCGCGCCTAATTCTTGTCCTGTGTACGTGAAGTCAGCCATGTGCATGTACGGAGGCCTCGTGTGCACCGGAGCCGTGTATGTATCGTGTACGTGTCCTGTGGCGGCGGTAATAAGCTGCAGAACCGGTAAATTAGTGACCCCGATGATTATGATGATGACTCAGAACCAGTTGACTGCATAATCTTTGGATCTGGGCAGCGACGCGACAGACACTTGAATTTTGCGCTTCTAAAAGGAAATCAAGAGTGTGGAGAGCTTTTCGACTTAGTGCAGAGAAGAAGTAGTGACGTAGTAGTAGTTTAGTTTAGTTAAAGTCAGATTGAAAACAGCGACAGACACTTAATTGAATTTTGCGCTTCTGAAAGGAAATCAAGAGTCTGGAGAGCGTTTCGACTTAGTGCAGAGAAGAAGTAGTGACGTGGTAGTAGTTTAGTTTAGTTTAAGTCAGATTGAAAACAGCGACAGACATTTGATTTTTGCGCTTCTGAAAGGAAATCAAGAGCCTGGAGAGCTTTTCGACCTAGTGCAGAGGAGGAGGAGTGAAGTATAAAAAAAATAGTAAAGTAGTAATAAAATAAGAAAAAGAAAATGGTTAACGTGTGATAAAAATGACTGAAAACAGCGACAGACACTGGATTATGCTTCTGAGCGGATATCGAGAGCGTAGAGAGCTTTCAGAACTGGTGCTGAGGAGAGGCGGTAAAGAGGATGAATGAAGGAAAATTGGAAGTTGTGATAAAAATGAGACTGAAAACAACGACAGACACCTGAATATTGTGCTTCTGAGGGGATATCGAGAGCGTAAAGAGCTTTCAGAACTGGTGCTGAGGAGAGGCGGTAAAGAGGATGAATGAAAGAAAATAGGAAGTTGTGATAAAAATGAGACTGAAAACAGCGACAGACACCTGAATATTGTGCTTCTGAACGGATATCGAGAGCGTAAAGAGCTTTTAGAACAGGCTGAGGAGAGGCGGTAAAGAGGATGAATGAAAGAAAATAGGAAGTTGTGATGAAAATGAAACTGAAAACAGCGATAGACACCTGAATATTGTGCTTCTGAGCGGATATCGAGAGCGTAGAGAGCTTTCAGAACTGGTGCTGAGGAGAGGCGGTAAAGAGGATGAATGAAGGAAAATGGGAAGTTGTGAAAAAAGTGAGACTGAAAACAGCGATAGACACCTGAATTTTGGGCTTCTGAACGGAAATCAAGAACCAAGCGAACTTTTAAAATTAGTGAAACCAACACCGGTGATATTGAACAACAAATACATAAAAGAAAATGGAGAACGTGTGTTAAGAGGGAGACTGCAAATAGACACTTCTAAACGGGAATCAAGAACAAATAAACTTTCAAAACTGGCTCCACAATAGGTAATAGAATATGTATAAAAGGAAAATGGTGAACGTGTGATAAGAATGATATTGCAGATCGGGACAGACACACTTCAGTCCTGTGTATCTCAGAGGGAATTAAGAACACCAATGAACTTCTAGAAATGGCTATGAAATACGTGGAAGGAAATGTACAAAAGGAAAATGGTGAACTAGCGATACGAGTGAGATTGCGAATAGCGACAGGCAGACAGACACTTGATTTTGCGTCTCTCGAGAGGAATCAAGAACCAATGAACCTTTGCACTGCCTCCAAAGTGGGTTATGAGAAATATATGAAAGGAAAGGTGAACGTGTGATAAAAGCCAGAGTGCTGAAAGAAGACACACACACACACACACACACACACACACACACACACACACACACACCATGACTTTTCTGCCACTGAGCGAGAATCAAGAACTGACACAAATCTTTCTATAGACGTCGAAGATAATGCAAAAGAAATACATGAAAGAAGTAGGTTAAACTAGTGATAAAAAGCCGGATCTCAAACACAGAAGCTGCTTTGTGCCTTTGAACGTGAACTTATGATAAAGAAACCTCCAGAAACAGGCTTAAAATAATGCAATATACAGCAAACAAACTCATGACGCAAACATGAGTATAAACAAGAATAAACAAACAAATATAAACTTGAACCCATAACACAAACGCATACTGAACTTATACATCACAGTCCGGTAAGACATCAAATAACAACATATCCCCTCGACCTTTGAAAACAGACTAATATGACCTTACAGCCCTAGAGGTGAGACAATAACACCTGCTGAAGACACCGTGCCAGATAGTCGTACTCAGCCTCTTATATTTACCGACTTCCGATCCAAAAACTCTCTCGTGGACCGCAATGAGGAGATTCACTTATAATTATCGTTAAATAGTTAATTCCTGATGTTTCTTGGCAATAGTTAGGCGTCAGAAACCGGTGAATACTATGCTCTGAGTACGACAATCTGGCAACGGTGTGCTGAACCTTATGAACCAACGAGAGACAAGTATATGAAGTCAACCGAGAGCCGTAACACAGCTATGCACATTGAGACGAAAAAAAAAGAAATACACAGATAAACAGTCCCCGACACTACGGCATAGAGATCAATATAAAAATGTGGATAACTATGAAAATAAATGATGAAACTAAACCAAGAGTGATATTATATGCACTTAAACATAAATCTCGTTCCTATAAGCCAAACAGATGAAGTAGGCATGAAGAGAATAAGTTAGAGAAACCGTATATAAGATGAACGTATAGGGATATCAACTTGCCTTACAAAGAATGGATAACAGAAAACTACTGTAGAAAACGAGGAAGGAATAGATAGAGAAGCACTACAGAGAACGAGAAGAGAATAGAAAACAGAGAACAGATACAGAAAACGAAGGGAGAATAGATAACAGAAAACTACAAAAAATAACAAAGAATAGAAAACGGAGAATTACATGTGACCGAGGGAGAACGAAGCCTCAAAACGAACCCCAAATAAGAACCAACGTATCAGTGAACCCAAGGACGCCAGAACCCCAGTAAACAGAACCCCACTGAGAACCCCAGTAAGCAGAACCCCATTGAGAGCCCCAATAAGCAGAATCCCATTTAGCAGAACCCCAGTAAACAGAACCCCATCGAGAACCCCAGTGAGCAGAACCATAGTGAACAGAACCCCAGTAAACAGAACCCCAGTGATCAGAACCCCAGTAAACAGAATCCCAGTGAACAGAACCCCAATAAACAGAACCACAGTAAACAGAACCCCCTAAAACAGAACCCCAGTGAACAGAACCCCAGTGAGCAGAACCCCTGTAAGCAAAACCCCAGTGAGCAGAACCCCATTAAACAGAACCCCCAAGCCTGAGAGAGAACCGGTATAATGGGCGCCGCGGGAGTCGAACCTGAACCGCCACAAATATCAATTACTAAGACTTCACACTCGATTAGACGACAAGTTATTGGCCAGCCAGCACCCCGCCCCCTTTTCTCTCTCTCTCTCTCTCTCTCTCTCTCTCTCTCTCTCTCTCTCTCTCATTTATTTATTTTCTATTTTCGCTTTTTCATTCAACGTATTTATCGTTTTGTGACTGTGTGTGTGTGTGTGTGTGTGTGTGTGTGTGTGTGTGTGTGTGTGTGTGTGTGTGTGTGTGTGTGTCCTCACCATTTAAATGAGTCAGACACGCGAAAGGACTGTAATTTTACCTACACACACACACACACACACACACACACACACACACACACACACACACACACACACACACCTGATCAATAACCTCCACACACCTGCCCCATAATAACTCACAATTCCACCGTTCATCATTTTATTGCGTATCAGATCCTCCACCCCAGACACACACAATTAACCTGGAGGCCTCACCTGTCCCCCCCGCGCCAGCCCTCACAACACTTCCCTCTCCATAGGTAATAAGGTGATTGAAAGGAAAATTTACGAGCCCTACAGGTGTTCTCTCAGGTCACAGGTGCGGACAGAAGCCATAGTGTTTGTTTATGTATGAGTTACGGACACGACGCTTGGAGTAAATGTGTAGATACGTATATTGATGCTGAGATACACACACACACACACACACACACACACACACACACACACACACACACACACACACAGACACACAAACACAGACACAAACAAACACACACACACAAACAAACACTAACATACTTACTAAAGGCAACTACACATGTCACTTGATAGACAGGAAAAAATAGACCTATGGATAGTTGCAGAGACACATACACACAGATAAAGATAGACAGGTCCATAGATAGATAGATAGATAAGCAGATAGATAAATAGACGGATAGATAGACATAGACAGATAGATAAGATAAACAGACCATCATATTCAAGGCAATGAGTACCACAAAAACTAGGTCTCTTTCCTCCTCCTCCTCCTCCTCCTCCCTTTCCTCCACAGAAGTAAATTCATGAGGGTAGATTTCTCCACCAAGGGAGGGTGATGGAGGACTACGGGGGGCGTCACGCTTCTTGAGGAGGAGGAGGAGGAGGAGGAGGAGGAGAAGGAGGAGGAGAACACGAGGTAAATAGATATGGAAAGAAACAAAGAATGATGACGTTAAGTGGTAAAGAAGAGGAGGAGGAGGAGGAAGAGGAGGAAGAGGAGGAGGGGGACGATGAGCCTCTCTGTCAGTCTGTGTTTTCACCTGTCTGTCTGTCTGTCTGTCTGTCTTTCCGTCTGGGTAAGCCTCAATTTAATAGCTGTCTGTTTGCCTGTCTTCCTGTTGGTTTGTAAAAAGTCTCTCTCTCTCTCTCTCTCTCTCTCTCTCTCTCTCTCTCTCTCTCTCTCTCTCAAGCATAAGAAAACCAGAAAATAAACAACGTATCAATTTTTTACTCGAACAGTTTTAACACCTCGTCCAAATAGCACAGAGAGAGAGAGAGAGAGGGAGGGAGAGAGAGAGTGAGGGAATGAGAGAATGGAGGAAATGAATGGAGTTAAGGCGGGAGGGATAGCATTTGGAGGAGCCCTGGAGCGGAGTGGTGGGCGAATCCTGTTTAGTGTGTGTGTGTGTGTGTGTGTGTGTGTGTGTGTGTAATTGTTTTAGGATTAGCCAGCAGCAGGTCGTCGGGTTATTGGACGCCCACTGGTTTCCCTTCAGCCAATCACAGGTCTCAAGCTATTTGTCAAGACGTGATGGGAAAATAATGATGGTGATGATGGTGATGATGATGATGATGATGGTATAATTTCCTATTTCGTACATCTCTTCGTCTGCCTGTGCATCTGTTTGTCTATATATCAGTCACCGTTTGTTTGTTGTTTGTCTGTTTGTTCGTATGTCTCTCTGTTTCCGTCTGTCTATCTGACTCTACATCTGTCTTTATAAATATCAGTTTGCGATGCGTTTGTCTGTCACTTTGTTTGCCCGTATGTCTGTCTGTATTTCTTTGCCTGAATATTCCCTTGTCTTTGTGTCTCTGTCTATCTGTCTGTCTGTCTCTGTCTGTATGAAAGTATGTATGTATGAATGTATGTATGTATGCATTAATATTCTCTCTCTCTCTCTCTCTCTCTCTCTCTCTCTCTCTCTCACGCGGTATGCAGCAGGAAAGACACCAGCGCTATCATCCTTTCCTTCCTTCTCAGGCCGGACAGGAAGATCCTCCTTCCTACCACGCCAGCCAGCCAGACAGCCATGGCGAGTCAGCGAGCCTTCAAAACCACACACGCTGAAAAACGAGCCTTCCCACCCTTGAAACTTGGATAAACACACGAAATACCAAACAAACGAAGGAAAAACAAAATGCATGTTACAAACTATGACAGAACGGTGAGAAATGAGTTAGCATTTTTTTACGATATACACAGCAACAAGGCTTGAGAGTAATACAAAACAAAAAATAAACGCAAAGAAAACCTATATTACAAAAAAAATGAGAATTAAATAAAAACTATAAAAAACGAATCCCACCACGTTATGAACACTGAGAACGACAAGCAAGACCTAAAGATAACGGTAAAAATCTGAAGAAACATGTATAAACTAATAAGATTGTTAAGTCAGAAATCAGAGTGGCAAATAAAAAAAAAATATGAAAGGGTAAGATCAGACGGAAAACGAGGTGAAGCAAAAAGCAATAAGGTAAAACATCAGACAGAGATGGACGACGTTGGAAAAGGCCTTTGTTTTGCAGTGTAACGATGTTGATGCTAATACTGATTATGATGAGGAGAGCCAATGAAGAGTTACCGTGAGAGAATGGGAAGAGGAGGAGGTTTGAAGGGTGGGAGTTTTTGTTCGAGGTGGGAGATTATTTTTCGTGTGTCTAAAGTTCCTGTGGAGGCCGGAATTTGACTTCATATTAAGCCGGACGTAATAAGCTTGAATGAGGGATCGATTATTCTCACGGTCACCTGAGCCAGCGTCGCTACAGGTAAATCATGGGCCAGTGGAGGGGGGGGGGGAAACCTATCACCTTACCTGTGTGTTGTGCCCCTCTCTTTCTCCCTCCCTCCCTCTCTCTCTCTATCCCTTCCTCTTTCTCTTTCCTTATCCCTCTCTTTACCTCTTTCCTCCTAGTTCTATATTTTCTTCTACCTATATTTCCGTCCATGTTTTTTTCCCATTCTCTTTCAAGTATTTTTTTCCATAATGAAATGGAGAAAACGACAAAGAAAAGGGAAAGTGTTTAAATTACAAGATATGAGACCGAGAGCGAGAGAGAGAGAGAGAGAGAGAGAGAGAGAGAGAGAGAGAGAGAGAGAGAGAGAGAGAGAGAGAGAGAGAGAGAGAAGGGGTGAGTGGGGTGAGACAGGACAGGTATCGGCACCCACACAGGTAAACCGACACCGGAAGTCTCCCCTCAGATAATAATTAAGCGTAAACGGTGTTGTGACATGACCCCGCGGTACCTCCTCTCTCTCTCTCTCTCTCTCTCTCTCTCTCTCTCTCTGAAGTCATTTAAATCACTGCAAGGCCTTTTTTTTTCTTTCTCATTAGTCATTTAAATTCTCGAGTTTTTTTTTTTTTTATTTCTAGTTGTTTTGTCAATTTCTACCAAGGTCTCTCCCTCTCCCTCTCCCTCTCCCTCTCTCTCTCTCTCTCTCTCTCTCTCTCTCTCTCTCTCAACATGGAGGGAGTCACGCCCTTCGCCTTCCCTCCGCCACACAATATCTTTCTTCCATCCCATTTTTTCCTCTCCTCTCTAAGCTCCTTCTCTCCTGTATCCTGTGTCCTGTGCGTGTATCCTGTGCGAGTGCGTGTGTGTGTGTGTGTGTGTGTGTGTGTGTGTGTGTGTGTGTGTGTGTGTGTGCTGATTGTTCTATATATACATTTCGTTTCGTTAATATTATTTCACGTATTTCAATGGCTAGTATTTATGTAACCTATTCTTCTGTTTTCAGTTTCATTACTTCTTATTTCTTCATTAATTTATACTTTTTTCTTCCTTTTCTTCCCCTCTACTTATTATTTGAAACTGTATTTTCTCTTTCTCTTTTCCTACTATTACTTTCCCCTCGTTCTCTTCTTCCTATTTCTTTTTTGCGTATTATTTTATCACTATCATAACTCATATCCAACAATAAAAGAAAAGCTTGTAAAAAAATAACCTTAATATATACTAGATCTTAATTACTTTTTCTATGGACTTAATATTCTCATACCATAAACAGGACATCATTTTCTCTATAGCGTAACCCGGACCAAACAAAACCATCACACCCATATATTAAACCCCTCCATCTACTCTCCCCCATACATCACCACCTCGGCCTGACAAACAAAGGGAAAGAGACATCAAAACACACACCTATAATTACCACACGCAACCTCCATCTCGCCAACGCAACCCGTATCTATAACATCACCGCCCTGTCCCCGCGGTGTTGTGTGACCCGTATCTATGGAGCCTGTGTATCCCGTGTCCTATAGATTGATCAGGTGTACTAAAACAGGTGTCTCCTCCTCCTCCTCCTCCTCCTCCTCCTCCTCCTCCTGTGATACCATACCTGTGTGTTCCGGTGTTCCCTCCTGTCTCCCTTCCCTCCCTCCCTCCTTCTCTCCCACCCTCTTACCTCCCTACCTCACATCCTTCTTCCCCTCCCTCTTGCTTCCCATAATCCTTGACCTCCTCCTCCATCCTCTGCCTCCTCACCATTACCTTCCTTCTTTACTTCCCTCTCTTCCTTCTCCTCCCCATTTGCCCCTCGCTCTCATCTTCCTTATCCCCCTCCTCCTCCTCCTCCTCCTCCTCCTCCGTCACCCCTTTACCTCTGTTCTTGTTCACCTGTCTCCCTTTACCTACTTTTCCTCCTCCCCCTCCCCACCCCCTCGTCTCCCCCCTCGTCTCCCTATCTTCTCTCCGTCACATTTCCCCTTCTGCAAAAACTTGTCTCCTTGTATGAAGTTTTCTTGTTCTAATATTTCATTGTGATTTAGTTTTGTAATGTTTTTTGTGGCTTTTGTCTGGGCTTTTATTATTACTATTATTGTCGTTGTTGTTGTTGTTATCTGATTATGAACGAATGGTGAACACAAATACAACAAGAAGCTTATCGACAACAACAACAACAACAACAACAACAACAACCATCATCCTCACATTGTCATCATCGCCATTATCATCATCACCAACACTAATTAAAAGACACAAAAAAAAAAAACAGGTCGAAGAATAAAACAAAAAATAAAAACGAAAATCAAACAGCTACGTAACACTTTTTTTTCCTGGCAAACCGATTACAACACAAGAGAGAGTGAAGATAGAGGAGGAGGAGGGGAGGAGGAAAAGGAGGAGGAGGAGGAAGAAGAGGAAGAAGAAGAGAAGGAAGGAAAAGGAGGAGGAGGAGGAAGAAGAAGAGAAGGAAGGAAAAGGAGGAAAAGTATAAGGAAGATGAAAGTGAGGAGCAAAAGTGGAAAAAAAAGAGAAAAAGGGAGGAAGGTAAAGAAGGAAAGTAATAGTGAGGAGACAGGAGAGAAGCAGGAGGAAAAGGAGCAGGAGGAGGAGGAGGAGGAGGAGCAGGGGATGGCTGATTGACTAAACGCCCCTAGTATCGCGTTACCCACAAGGCGCTTCACATAACTGGCCCTCAGGTGTATTAATTAGGGACGGCCGGCCAGGTAGATGACACGACGGAGGGAGGCAAGGAAGGAGTGAAGAGGGAGGGAGTGAAGGATGCGAGCAGGAAAGGGATGAAAATTTGACTGTCTCCTTTATTCTTTCTCTTGTTCCCTCTTTCTCTACAGGTAAATGAGACAGTGGAGGGAAGAAAGGAGGGAATGAAAGGAGGGAAAAAGAAAGGGAAGGAGGGAGAGAAGGATTGAAGGAGGGAAGGATAGGTGTAGGAAAGACGGGCAGGTTTTTCTTTGTTTGTATCTTTCCTTTTTCTTGTTCATTGTTTCTTTCTTTCCATCTCTCTCTCTCTCCCCCTCTCTCCCACTCTCCCTCTCCCTCTCTCTCTCTCTCTCTCTCTCTCTCTCTCTCTCTCTCTCTCAGCAAGCCGCCATTCCCTCACATTTTACAGTTCATTAATATAATGGAATTTCTTATTAAGTTAACAAAAGGAGAGGGTGGACGAGGAGGGGGAGGAGGGGGGGTGGGGGTTAAGCTTCTTGACCTCCTACCCATCCCCCCCCTTCCCCTCTCCCTTCCCTTCCTTCCCTCCCACTCCCTTCCTACCTTTACCTTTCCTCCCTCCTCCACTTAACCTTCTATATACCTTTCCTTCCTTCTCCTTCCTTGCCTCCTCTCCTTCCCTTCCTCCCTTATATCTTTAGTTAGTTTACCTGTCTACCTTGCTTACCTACACACACACACACACACACACACACACACACACACACACACACACACACACACACACACACATACACAGAGGCGGACGATTAAGTGTCAACGTAAACATTAGCACAGTGACACACACACACACACACACACACATTTGCATTCACACGAGCCGGGGCGGAGTGCATAAATTAGTTAAAAATATATGTATGGGGTTAGGGAGATGAGGGCAGGAAAAACGCACACAGACGCACACATGTTTGGATTGGTGTTGTGTTTCTTTTCGTATTAATAATTCACCTGAGAGCATTAGGAGTCCTGTTTCGGGTGAGTAAGGTGGTGGTCGTGGTGGTGGTGGTGGTAAGTTTGGTGGCGATGATGATATAAATGTGCTGAAATTTGAGACTGGCAATAGTGATGAAGCAAACCATTCATAAAAAATATTCATAAAAAGGATACATTTTTGTACGTAGAATCATCGAGTTCTTCATTATCATTCTTAAAGTTGCTTATTTGTTTTTCCTTCACTTCCCTCAAAAGGAATTATAGTCTTTCGATTCTAACTTTAGCCTTGTGGCTTGGCCCGGGGAGCCTCCCATTGCTAACACATCTAGGAGGAGGGGAAAGTTAGAAGGCGAAAAAGATGAAAATTTTGTAAAAGAAAGAAAAAGAAGAGGAAGACAGAGGATGATAAGAAAAAAAAGAACCAAAAGAGGACCAAGAGGAGAAGAAAGGCAGGCAAAAAGTAGAAGTGGATGAAAATAAGGAAGAAGAAAAGAAGGAAGAAAGAGATAAAGGAAGATAAAAAAGGGAGTAAAAGAAAAAATATAACAAACAGAAGAGGAGGAGAAGAAAGGAAGAAAAAAGTAGGAAAAGGGGAGGAAGAGGAGGAGGAGGAAAGAAAAGAAAGATAATTAATGAAGAACATACAAAGAGGAAAATAACTTGCACTACGTTGCCTCAGTGCTCAAATCCGTAACCCAAGAGAGAAAGAACTACCACAACCACCACCACGACCACCACCAACACCTCCACCATCACCACCACCTTCAATACCTCCAAAGCATTTTTTTTTCAACACCAGGAAGAAAAAAGAAGTCGGGAGCCACCACCACCACCACCACCTATACCACCTCCACCACCACCACCACCACCTATACAACCACCACCACCAATACCACCTCCACCACCACCACCTTCAACACCTCCAGAGCATAACAATTTTTCAACACCATCAAAGAAACGAAAGAAAGGTCAGGAACAACCACCACTACCACCACCACGACCTTCACCAGCCTCACCACCACCACCACCACACACCTGGGCTCGTGGTCGCTACCTGGCGCTCCCGTGGGCTACCTGAGGCCTTACCTGGGCCACGTACGCCCTTGGGGGGACGCCGCACCACCATAAACACCCGCGGACGACGACCACCACGACCATGACACTCACCCGACGACCACCAAGAATTTCCAGCCAACATAAGCTACGACCACACCCGCCTACCACAATCACGCGACTGGAAACTACCACAATCGCGACCTGCTACAATCCATAACTATAACATTTTCCAACTACCACAATCCCCAACTACCACAATCTCGAACTACCACAATGTCGAACTACTACAATCTATAGCTACCACAATCGCGAACTACTACAATCTATAACTACCACAATCTATAACTACCACAATGTCGAACTACTACAATCTATAACTACCACAATCGCGAACGACCACAATGTCGAACTTCTACAATCTATAACTACCACAATCACAAACTACTACAATCTATAACCACCACAATTTCAAACTACCACAATGCCGAACTACTACAATCTATAACTACCACAATCCCCAACTACAACAATCTTCAACTACCACAATTTCGAACTACCACAATTTCAAACTACCACAATTTCAAACTACCACAATTTCAAGCTACCACAATGTCGAACTACCACAATCTATAACTACCACAATCGCAAACTGCCACAATCTCTACTACCATTATGAAAAAAAAGGACAAAACATAGGACATCATTGGGCAACTACTCGTAAAAAGGGTATAGTTTTGTAACTACCACCATCGCGAACTATCACAATCTCAACTACCACTATCATAAAACGGACAGAAAAAGGACAGCATTACGTAACGACCCATAAAAAGTCCATAATTTCGTAACTATCACAATTACGAGCTACCACCATCTCGCCTACCACTATTCAATAAAAAGGACGTCATTCTGTAACTACCACCTTCGAGTTACCATTATCAAGGTTACCACTACTTATAAGAGGGCTATAATTTTGTAACTACCACCATCGGGAGCTACCACAATCTCTCCAACTACCACTATTCATACAAAACAACATAATTTCTTAACACAGAGCCCGGTAACGAATATTCCACTTACCACTATCGCGCTGCCGAGTTACCAACATCATGTGCTACCACAATCTCACCTACTACCACTAAAAAAATACCACTAGAGAAATTGACCTCTCTTTTTGGCCACTCCTCTGTACTCTATTCAGGAGCAGTAAGTAGCGGGCTTTTTTTTCATTATTGTTTTCTATTTTTTTACGCCCTTGAACTGTCTCCTTTACTATAAAAAAAAATTCACCTAAAGATTGTTCTGTAATTAGACAAAAAGCAATCCAAAGTAAAATCCATCCCACACAAAACTGATTCCAGGTCACAAAACAAACGAAAAACAGTATTGCGGAGGATAACAGAATTTTCTTAGCCTTTTCAATATTTGT